>NC_141991.1:133076293-133306293 GCF_049901715.1 Pseudonaja textilis
TCAGCTTTTCTCTCTATGGCATCTGTCTAGTAAACTCACAAGATCCGTTTTTCTAGTCATGCACATGTATACATCCAAACTAGACTGTTGTTGTTTCTCTGTGTCATATAAGGTATGTGGGTATATACATAATTTTGTATTTATTTATTTTGTCATGTTCATATCATGTATATATCGTGTATGTATATGGAGGTAGTGACCCTTTGAGAGCTGTATGCAACAAAATTATTCTATTCTATTCTATTCTATTCTATTCTATTCTATTCTATTCTATTCTATTCTATTCTATTCTATTCTATTCTATTCTATTCTTACTCCTACTCCTACTCCTATTCCTATTCCTATTCTACTTTAGGTCCAGCATAATTTTAGATGACTTCAAAGATCTATGTAATTTTCTTGGAAACATTTGGAAGTGGTTTGTCACTTTATCCTTTCAGGATATATTTTTAAAAATTTTCTAGTTCAGGCTAAAGTATTCATAATAAATGCCCATCTAAGAATGAACCAGGGCCAATCCTGCTTAGAATACCTCTGGATATAAATAAAAAATAGTCCCAGGGAACTGGTGAGATCTTGAGGTGGCTGTTAACAGCTATTCTCTCTTACACCTTATGATTTTTAATTTTAAAAAAAATACTGTTTTTTTGTTTATTTATTTTTATTTCATTGTAACTATCCAGAGCCATTTTTTATGAATGTGCAGTCATATAAAGACAGGCAAATAAAAAAGAAGGAAACTGGCATTAAGATAGCTCCAATATATAAATACTGTATACAAACATTTCATGAACAATTCCTTCTTTCGAAATTAGTGTTGCCCATATTTCCTAGATCTTAAATGAGGAGCTGTCCAAATGCTGATTTACCTCAACTCTTGGTCAGGCTTAGTCAAGACACCAGCAGTATCCTAAAATCAAATTAACAGACTGGATCCTGCAGAACTGACCCAGCCAGTAAGATTTCATGGCTCTCGCATGAGATTTCACAAGATTTCAAGTAAGAACACCCACAACATCGCTGAAACTGTACAAGTCTTGGTGTATCTTGTGAGATTTGGGGGCCATCATTTCCTTTAATGTTATAATTCTTGGATGTTCTGCCCCCATTACACAACATGGCGCTATGCCACCCGAGGACACTGCCAGTGAGCAATGCTTGTAGTTTGAGGCAAAAGAGGGTTGTCCCCTATGTAGGAATTTCTTTTCTGCTCTTTATGTGTGTGTGTGCGTGTGTGTGTGTGTGCACCTTCGAGTCAACGTAGACACCTGGTGACTGCCTGGGTAAGTCCCTGCAGTTTCCTTAGCCAGGTTTTCCGAAGTGGTTTGTCCTTGCCTCTTTCCTAGGGCTGTGAGAGAAGGACTGGCCGAAGGCCCCCAACTGGCTTTGTGCCTAAAGCAGAACTAGAACTCACAGTCCTCCCCGTTTCTAACTTGATGCCTTAACCATTACCCCAAACTGCTTCCTGGGGTGCTCAGTAGGGTAACAGAAGGATACCTGGCTTTCACTCTGCACTGGGGGAGCCTTGCTCAGGTAACTAGAATTAAACCTCCAGAAAAAAAAAATCTAGCCCTTGTTCAATTACCTAAAATGCCTCAGGAAAGAAATTAAAACACAAGTCAAACAAGACATCTCTTCAAGAGGGGCGGGGGAACAGTGGGAGCGCCAGAAATAGCGCCCTGCTGTTTCCCAGTTTGTTTCTGCCATGATGAGTCACCTGCCTCTCAGTTTTGCACTGATGCAACAATTCTTTATATAAAAATGCAACCACCTGTTCATCGGGACAGACAGGGATGAGTTCCAGGTGTTCCTGGACTCGTTTTTTCTCCCCCCCAACCCCCTTCGCCGTATTGGAGGTGAGAGACCACATGCAGGTCTGCCTTGTTTGCTGTGTCTGTTATCAGGCAAGCCTGAAAGAGGCTCTTTTGTTTTTGGCTTTGCTTCTGGCAGAAAAACCCCAGTGGTGCCAACTTCCACCCCACAGGGGAAAAAAACACATAGCCTTCACACACTGCGTTCGTTTCAAAATTAAAGTCTTCATTCAAAATTAAGAGTCTCGTCCTTGGCTGGGCTCTTCCCGTGGGAGAAAGAGCTCCAAACGGAAGGGCACGCAGGTGCCCACAAGGCTGCCCTGTGTCTGTACAAAAAAAGAAAAGAGGGCAGGCATTCCCGAAAGACTAAGACTTCACCCTTTGATCCAAAAGGCAAGCGGCTGAACCAAACTTCGCTTTCAGATCAGATGCCCAGAGAGGCTGCTTCTCTGGTTACCTTGGACATTTGCTCTATGCTGCTCTAACAAGGGACCCAAGAGCCTTCTGATGAGCTCCCAGGGACTCCTCTATCCTATTCAGCAAGCTCTGTGGGGCAGCCCAAGTTTGAGGGGGGGAAAACTCCTGCTAAGAAGATCTCCCCTGCTTGCATCGAGACTGAATTCCTGACCAAAAGGCTCCCTGCATCCGATTATCAGAAGGCAAGACACTAACAGGATTGCTCACCAAAGAGTTGTGTTCTGCCTCTGCAACAAGCCATATACTTCTACAGACTCAAAAGTACCTCAGATGGCCGACATAAGACATTTGGGGAAGCACCAGGAGAAAGGTTGCTTAACTTGTCCGGTATGAAATTACTAATTGTCCCGTATGTTTTTGAGAGCGATCTCTTCTTTCCTACCAACCTAGCCTGGAGAGCTAATCTCTATTCTTCTTCTCAACCCATCCCCCTAGGTGCCAACGTCTATTTTTGGAAGAGATGGGTTGCATTCTCCAACCCCTGGCAAGCACAAGCCAGAAAAAAAAAACAGAATGGATGCCGCCTCTGGTACCTGGCCCTTTGTGCCTGCTGGTCTTGCAGGGGCCCATACCCAGGAGGTTTAGGTAATTCCTAAGCGAGGGGAGGAAGCCCCCGGCAGGCTGTTTCAGTTCAAGAGCAGCCGAGCGGATTCCAGGAACTGAGAAAGCACCCAAAAATCCAGGTTGCGCTGCTTGGTTGCCACACCAGTTGAGTCCACTGGGAAATCTTGAACCAACAATGGTTTATCTGAGGAAAAAAAAAGAAAGAAAGAAACAGAGATGAGATGAAGGACAGGGTGGTTCCTGCAGGTCAAGCACCTGCAAAAGCCGCTTCATAGTTAAGACAACTCAAAGCTGAGCGGAAGAGGAATTAAACCACACGGACATTTCTCAAGCCGAGCAGAGCTCGTTGCATCTACTGGCAGTTTACAAAGTAAACCTGGAGACAGAAAGTACTCACTGAACAGGACAGGTAGTCCTCGACTTACAACAGTTCCTTTAGCAACGACGTCACTGAAAAAAGTGACTCATGGCCATTTCCTCACACTTATGACCACCGCAGCATCCTCATGGTCACGTGACCAAGATTTGGATGCTTGGCAACTGGCTCGTACTGCAGTGTCCCCATATTGTGTGAAGACCTTTTGGCAAGCAAAGTCAACGGGGGAGCTTAACAACTGGCTTATTGATTCTAGAAGCTGCAATGGTTCACTTAACAACGGTGGCAAGGAAAGTCGTAAAATGGGGGCAAAAGTCTCACTTAGCAGCAACAAATTTGGGCTGAACAACGGGGTTGTCAGTCGAGGACTATCTGTATGTCAAGAGACCAGAGAATTCCGGTCGATAGGAATTGCGACTTTCCTATTTCTTGTTATTGTTTCCATTAAGCAAGCCCAGAAAAGTTTATTCAGCCTATCATCTGAACTAGGAGGTCATGGCTTATTTTCCCAAGGAAATCAGGATTCATCAGGAGTAAAATCCTAGTTGTAAAATGAAGCAACAGTCAGGATTCTTCAGTGCAGAGGCAGGCATCCTATGGTCTACATGATATTCTATGCCAGTGGTGGCTAACCGTTTTGGGCTCCTGTGCCAAAAATTGTGTACGGACATGCACTCTCATGTCAGCACCCAGAAGGCAATGTGTGCACGATCCCCCATGCCTGCCGCCCCTTACCTGCACTGTGCCTCCCAGTTGATTTTCGGCCCTTTTCCGGCCTTCCAGAGGCTTGAGGGAAGCCCCTGCAGTCTTTGCTGGCCGAAAAATAGGTCAGTTTCATCACTTCCTGTATTTCCGGAAATACGGGAAGTGGCAAAACGGGCCTATTTTTCAGCCTGCAAAGACTGCAGAGGCTTCCCTCAAGCCTCTGGGAGGCTGAAAATCAGCTGGGAGGCACACACATGCGCAGTGAGGTAAGTTTCACTGGGGCTCTCATGCCCACACAAATGGCTCTGAGTGCCACCTGTGGCACACGTACCATAGGTTTGCTATCATGGTTCTATGCCTTTTGGCATGGCCCATCATCATACTGGCCATTCCTTTCCCCCACAATTGGCTGCAATGCCCGGTTATAACGTAACACTTTCCCTACACCAGTGGAAGCGTTGAAGTATATCTACTTTCTTCTCCAGATTCTGCATTGAGCGAAATATGATTTCAGAGATTTTGTGGCAAACCTTGACCGTTTCTCTCCTCCCCAACTGACCCTGCCTGCTTTGCAATTCCTGCTAACGCGGCAGCTACCACCTAGCTTCCGATCAAATTGGGTATCTGGTTCAAAGAGAGAAGACCGATCTCTCTTGCCCCAACCTGGCCACATGCTGGATTAAGATCTCAGGTAAGCCCAATTCAAGGGCTTCCAGGCTTGGGTGGCCGGACTTCCATGCGGTATTAGCTAAGGACCCAGGCGGCCAGAATTCTTCCAGACACCTCAATCCACATTCTGGTAGAATAGAAAAGGACACACTCCAATTATTTCATACCGGACCGGGAATGAGTTTTACGTACCTACCAACTCACTGCCTTTCCCCTCCCAGGTCAAGCTCATGCAGTTATCTGGCGGTGGCTTCTACCGACGGCTTCTTCAGTTATGGTGCTGGGAGGGCTCCCAGACTGGGAGCCCTGCTGCCCCCACTGTTGTGAGCAGAAGACCACCATCTCCTCCAAGTTGCGCAGCACAGTCTCGGTGCCCTTGGGAGGCACCGGGGGGATCCGAGCTGGCTCCAGCACTCTGCAGAGGAAGGCAGGCAGGCAGCTGTTAGCAAACCCAGCACCCGGCATGCTACAACACTGTAATGGGTGCGTGGCAGAGGTGGTATTCAGCAGGTTCTGACCAGTTCTGAAGAACCAATAGAGGAAATTCAGAGAACCGGCAAATACCACCTCTGACTGGCTCTGCCCTCATCTATTCTCTGCCTCCCATTGAGTCCCAGCTGATTGGTTGGATCTTTCCTTTGTTGCCCTGCACAGGAGAACGGAGCTGGAAAGCAGGTTAGTGGGGTGGGGAGGGAATGGAGATTTTGCAGTAACCTTCTCCCAGGAATGGGGATTTTACCTTATCCTTCCCCTGCCACGCCCACCAAGCCACCCCCACAGACCCAGTAGTAAAATTTTTTGAATCCCACCACTGGTGTGTGGGAATGAGCTTGGGAGACAGGTGGGACAGCCACAGACTGGGAACAGCTGGCATTTTAAGAGATGTCTCAGCCCCCAGAAGGAAAAGGGGCATGGAAAGCATTTCAGAAGGGCCCCTTCTCTAGTTTTCTAGGATAGGAGAAATACAGTAAACCTTGACTTGCAATAGTCTGTTTAGCGACTGTTCGAAGCTACAACGGCACTGAAAAAAAGTGGCTTAGGACCATTTTTTACAATTAAGATCTTTGAAACATCCCCATGGTCATGGGATCAAAATTCGGACGCTTGGAAACTGGTTCCTGCTTATGACGGCTGCTGTGTCCCAAGGTCAGGGCATCCCCTGTTGAGACCTTCTGACAAGCAAAGTCAACGGGGAAGCCGGATTCACTTAACAACCATGTCACTAACTTATCAGCGGCAGGGATTCCCTTAACAACTGTGGCAAGAAAGGGGACAAAATGGGGCAAAACTCATTTCACAAATGTCTCCGTTAACAACAGAAACTTTGGGCCCAATTGCTCTCGTAAGTCGAGGACCACCTGTACTTTCAGTCTCGGCAAGATTCTGTTAATCTAACCTTATGAGAAGACAGAGTTAGTATTCCTAGTTGTGCTACCTTGCAAGGCTAACAAAAACTGATGATTTATGCAAACAGCTGCATTGCATGGAAAGCAGGCCTATAAACAGCAATAAGATCTGACCAGTGAGTCCAATCCCCATTTTAGTGCAAGAGTCTAAATTAAATCGGGCTGCGGGGGAGAATGATGGCCTTTTAGTCTCCACTTGAATATGTCCCCTGAACACCACCTCCCTGAGGTTATTGGGCCCACCGCTTTACTATCAAGAAGTGTTTCCTGACATTCGTGAATAGAATGTGTGCGCTTAAATCCCTCCTTCCTCATCCCGCTGTCTGAGATGACAGAGGTCTCAATCTTACTCCTGGCTGGCCCCACCCACCCCGCCCCTCCGCTCCCAGGAGTCCCCACGCGGCCTGTTTTAGATGCAGGGCAGGGCAGGGTGCGCGAGGAGGTCAAGGAGGGTGAAAACGGGCCTCCAGGAAGTTTGGGAAATGGGCCCGCTTCTGGCTTCCAGACAGCCTCTGGAGCCTGGGGAGGGCAAAAATGTCCCTCCCCCGTCCTGATGCAGGAGGCCAACTAGGCCACACCCACCATGGCCACGCCCACCCAGCAATTGGGCAGAGAACCCTTTACTAAAATTTTTGAAGCCCACCCCTGGCCACAAGGCTCTCCAGAAGGGCCTCTCCTGCTGATCTAAGTAACTAAGCAGATTCACAGGCGTCCCCTTCTCCCCACACTGTGCAAGGCCAAGGGGTTTAGGTCTTTAATGGCCAATGCCAGGCTCTTAAATTGTGCTTAGTAAGCAACTGACCACCAGCGCAGGCTTTTTTCATCTAGGCATCATGTGATTCCTGTATCTTGCATTGTTTAGCAGCCTGATCACTGCGTTTTCTATTCATTGCAACTTCCGGCACTTCTCAAAAACAGCTCCATGTAAAACATAAAGTCAAGATGGGATTTTAACAAAGATGTGGATAATTGTGGCTATAAGTCAGACTGGTTTGGGAAACATTGCCATTGGCATACTAGCCCTAGAGCTGAAATAAGCTGTTAACACAGACATTATCTGGAGGGTAATGACTGCAGGGGATCAAGGACTACAGTTGGACTATAAATCCACTTTTTCAACTGAAACTGCCCTTTGGTTCCTAAAATCAAGCAGCCCTGCCATTGCGTCTGGGATCACCTTATTCTCTCATTCAGACAACTCCTGAGCTTAAGCAGTATTCGAGGGTGCTGACTGTCTACGGAGATTCTCAGTCATGGTTGTCCCAAAGGTGCTTTTTCAAGAGGCAACTGGACTTTACCTGGGTTTTCTTTGAAGACATTTTGCTTCTCATCCAGAGCTGAAGAAGCTTCTTGGATGAGAAGCGAAAGGACTTCAAAGAAAAACCAGGAAGTCCAGTTGCCTCTTGAAAAAGCATTTTGGGACAAGGGTACTGACTGCTTTCTTGAGGTTAGTGTTTTTCAACTTTGGCAACTTTTAAGACGTGTGGAGTTTTACTCCCAGAATCCCCCAGCTAGCATACTGAGTAGAGAATTCTGGGGATTCAGTACATCTTAAAATTACCAAATTAGGGGAAACCGAGCTAGTTTATAGGGAGCGCTAAAGCTTGGGTGTGAAGGAGTTTAATATTGCTTTATTCTTTTCTTTGCTATCTGTTACATTTTTGCCCTCTTCGCTGCATAATTGGTATATTGATTCTTTTCTTTTATTCTTTTGAAGATCTCTAAAGAAGTTCTTGTGATTATTTTTGACAGCTCCTTTGGAGTTTCCGCTTTCCTGAGTGCTTTCTATTTCCAGACTACTTCTCCAAGGCTTCTTTGTCTTTTACTCATCCCATTCCGTCCTAGAACAGTCCTTGATTACAGTATTTTCAGATCTTTGCTAAATGTTTTGTGCAGTCATGCTGATTTCTTTTGCTGCGCTCCATGTCTTTTTTTTTTCTTTCCAAATTGGAATCATCTGCAATGGTGCCTTTTGACTCTCTTTTTTTTAGGAACACTAATCCACGTACTTTGAGCTCTTTTTCCCATTTGCTTCTCCTGTCGCAAGAATAATTGCTCTGAACTCATTAAAATCCTCTTATTTTAAGCTCATGATATCCAGTCAATTACACTTAGCTTTCATTTCCATTAACAAAATAAAAGTCTAGCATGACATGGACACTTTCCCCCAAGATTTCTGCTATATCTAAGTCTTCTGTGGTGTTAGTATCAAGTCAAAACGGTCCCCTAACTTTTTGAAGGAAGAAGTTGTTAGTACAAGGAAAGCCACGAATTTCCTGGCAAAACCATGTTTTGTTTCCCAGAAGATGCTAAGATAATTGAAATTTAAAGTCATTACATTTATTTTATTTTTTTAAATCACTCAGTACGTTTACATGATATAAATCTCTGCTATACGTTGCAGAATTCGTACTTCTGAATAAAAGAATAAATAAATAAATACACACAGATCTGCCCTCCTTTTGCAAAACCCAACCAAATGAAAAGAATTAGAAATATAACGTCTCCTATTGATTAAATCAGAGACAGGGATGGTTAACATTCCATATTAGAGGTAATCTTTGCTGAACTATGTTAATTGTGACCAGAATTTCAATCACTAAGCAATGCATTCAGAAAGTGTGACGTCACATGACCACACCGCTCAGCAACAGCAATCCCAGTGGTCCCTGTTGCCGTTGCAGAGTGAGCATTGCGGGTTGTTAAGCAAGGGTCTCCTTGCAATTTCCTGTTGGGTTCCAACAACTGAAGTCAATGGGGAAGCTGGTGGGAAGTTGCCAGTGGTTCACAAGCAAGCTGATTGACAAGCATGTGTCATGCACAAGTGACTTCTGATCTGGGAGTGGCTGCTGCTGAGTGGGTGGGGAGGTGCACGAGTGGTTGCAGCGACACCCATGGGAGGTTTTACATCTGATGGTGGGTGCTGCAGGTGAGGGAGACTTAACCAAGCAACTTGCCACCACCTTCCTTGCTGGCTTTCCCATTGACTTTGCTTGTGGAAAGCTGGCAGGGAAGGTCAGAAACGGTGATCATTTCACCATGGGGCGACTACAACTTTCATTAAGTGTGCAACCACGGTTGTCAAGATCACATGACTATGGAGCTGTGCAATGCTGGAACTTTGGGGACCAACTGTTACGTACCCCTCGTTCAGCCCCACTGCAACTTTGGATGTTCGCTAAGCGAATGGTTGGTAAGCGAGGACTGGCTGTAGCAAATTTGAAACTCAGACAATGTACAAGTATGAACTTTCCAGTCAAGGAGCCTTGTGCTTTGTCAAGTTAAAATACAATCCACTCTCCTAAATTAAAAGTTTTTAAAAGCATCTACCCACTTTATTAATCAACTTCTTTCAGAGTTCTTTTGCAAGTAAAAACCCTCTTCATTTAAGGGAAGGAAGTAATCAGGATGAGGGAGAACTTGACAAAGAAAAAGTTTAGCAGGTCTAATGCTTAGAGGAAAATCCTCTGTTGTCTCTATGAGATATATCTGCTGCCAATTACCACTGCTAAAAAAAAATTAAGTTACCCTGCATTCAATATTCTACTTTCTTTATTTTTATTGCCTGGGACAATGGAAAGCAGTGAAAAAGAGGGAATATGCTTAACTCCATGAGATTATTTCCAAAATACCATGGCAAATTTTTTTAAAAAAATTAATCCTCCCCCTGGCCCCAAACATTCTCTGGGAAAGTTAACCAATCCTAAAATAAGCCTCGGAGATATTCTGGCTACTTACCTGTCTGAGGAAACTATGCCTGTGTGGCTCATAGAACGTCTAACCTGAAGGATGGAGGGGAAAAAAAAAAAAAGCATACAATAGCACTTAAGACTTATATACCGCTTCACAGTGCTTTACAGCCCTCTCTCAGCAGTTTACACAGTCAGCATATTGCCCCCAACGACAATGGTAAGGACATAAACACAAAGTAACATCTTGCTGCTCTGATTGGCATGTGCATGGATAGGTACAACTTCACAAACCCAAATGCTTTGAGGGGATAGTCACTGTAGGTGTACAACTACACATTCTGTTTTTTTTTAAATTATTAACCCAGTTTGACTTTTTTTCTGTAGCTGTGTAGATTCTGGAAAAATGGTCTCTCTTTAGTTTATCAGATGTTTTAAGGGCTTAATCTCACAGATGACATCTTTTAAACCATCTGCCAACTACTTAGCTGATGTACTTTCCCAAATTGTTGACCACTAGGGAGACTTATCCCCAGTCATTGGTGCCAGCCAAATCAGTAACAGAAGCAAACTAAGATCCGGAGGTTCCGTGCAAAAAAACAAATACAGTAGACAGTTGTCTATTTCTCATCATAAAGTAAGTCTAAATTACTTTTATACTTCATATCACCCTTCACCAACTGCCTATAGATAACTGCAATTTGTAGCACAATAGGATTCATCTTGAACGGATGGAATGGGCCAACTCGCCACAACCAACTCACCACGGCAAACAACTTAACAATTCAATTTAATTATTTCAAATAAATAAAACGTTATTTTAATTTTTGCCATTCACATTTCCTTTCGTCCCTCCTTTTGCATCATTTCTTTAATGATTCTATTCCACCATTTCTTTGATGGAGAAATGGTGGCAAGTTGGCTGTGGCAAGTTGGCTGCTGTGGATTGTCATAGAGTAGGCCCTGGATAGAAGATATAGCTCCTAGGTCAGGGGTATCAAACTCGATTTCACTGAGGGCTGCATAGGGTTATGTTTGACCTTGAAGGGCCAGGAGCGGGGCGTGGGGCATGGCCAGGTGGGCCTGTGGCCACTGTGGACGTGACCTGTGATGGCCAAGTGTGATGGCTAAGGGGGGGACTTCCCTGAGACCATCCCTCACTCTATTATAGCCTTCCTTCCTTCCTTCCTTCCTTCCTTCCTTCCTTCCTTCCTTCCTTCCTTCCTTCCTTCCTTCCTTCCTTCCTTCCTTCCTTCCTTCCTTCCTTTCTTCTCTTTTTCCTTCCCTCTTCATTCTCATTTCTTCTTCCTTCCCCACTTTCCTTATTTTTTCTTCCTTTCTCTCTTCCCATTTTTCCTTTTTCTTTGTCCTTCCTCTTTCCCTTTCTCGTTCCTTGTCCCTTCTTGCATGCTCAAATGCAAAAGGGGGGAATTTTCTCCTTTTGTTTTGTTTTTAGTTTGTTTTGATAGCCTCTTGCCAGCAAAAACTGAGCTCAGAGGCCCTGTGTGCTGGCCCCCGGCAGTCCGTTTTCAGCCTGGGACAGCATCCTGTAGCTCTCTGCCAGCAAAAATGGAGCCCCCCCCCTCCCAGCTCCGTTTTCACTGGCAGAGGATGCAAGAAGCCACCGTGGCCAAAAACAGAGGCTGGGAGGGCCGTGCACGGCCACCCCAACCTCTATTTTCACTAGCAGAGGTACCACAGGCTGGTCCCTTGCTGTTTCCAGGCCTGCCCCATGGGCCAGATCTTAGCATCCTGTGGACCTTGAGTTTGACACCCCCTCCTAGGTATTAAAAAAGCAACTAACTCAATAGGATTAAGGTGTGAAAATGGCAGTTCTTAGAAGCCAAAATGAAAGCCATGCTGTAGAATGGCAACTTTGTTCCAACTGGTACAAAACATACAACTTTTCTAAGGAATGTAAAGACTTCCTGTAAGTACCTGTGAGACTTCCTGTGAGCAAATGCTTAGCTAACTTTTGCTAGCTAGCAAGAGAAGCTTTTGTGGGAAAATGCCACCGGATACTGGATCCATGTCAGCATAATCTCTCCGAAACAAAGGAGACTGTTGAGATCATCCCATTTGACTCTGGACAGCCTCTCCTCATGAGTAGACCACAGAGACCCTCGTTTTTATGGTCAGCTTAGCTGATAGTCAGGATTTTTATGGTCCGAGTAGCTGATAGTCAGGATTTACGTCAAGCTAAAACCCACAAAGCAGCCTTTATAGACATTCAGCTTGACCAAGCCTTATATCTTAATCACTTTTTGGATTTTTTTTTAAATTCTTTGCATATTAGAGAGATTAAGACCCTTTAGAAAAGGTTTTACTGAATTCATCAGATGAGGGTGGGGTTTTTTTTGTCTTCTTAAAAGACGGTGCAAATTTGATTTTAAAAGTTTTAAAAAATCATTTTTGGGGACTACGCAGCAAAAAAGTGCTTAGTATACGAATTTTGGAAAGCTAATGATGGATTAAGCATCCAGAAGGATTTGGAATTATAGCTTTGAATTATTTAGAAGATACTTTCTCATGGGAGAAGGGAGATTGATTTCATTTTTTTTATGATAAAGACTTTAGAGGCAGAGTGTAAAGAAAAAGGAGCAGAAAACTCTAGTGCAAACTTTGGAATACCTCTCAGACAAGCTTTTGCACAGAATGGATCAAACCCTTGATAAAACTGAAAGAGCGTGTTCTGTTGAAATTGTAAAACAAGAGCGAGCTGTAACAGATATTGATGAAATTAATTTGAAGGTTGGTTTAAATGTAATATAAATGGATCTAATGGATGACTTATTCCCTAAAGGAGATAAACAGGCATTAAATCAGGAAACTATTTGGACAATTTCTTTCTTCTGGATATGCAAAAGAGCTTTGCTAAGAAAGTTTTTGGAAGTAATAAATGAAAGGCTCATTTTTACTTAGGAATACAAGTGAAATCTGTTAAAATTCTGAAGAATTTTTCCTTTCAAACAGAGATGAACAGCAAATTAACTCTGGGACTTTTAAAAAGGGGGTTAAAGAGTATTATTAAAAAAATCAGAAAACAATGTATCCTGTTTTGTGTTTTCTTTAAAGAAAAAAGTCAAATTCTCTCTCAATTTTCTGTTTAAAGCCTTTTTCCTTTAATATCGTATTATTTAAAGTCCATCTAGATCTCCTTTATATAACTTGTGAGTAATGGTAAAAAAAAAGGATAGCACAAAAGATTGTAACCAATTGGCACACTGTATGTATATAAGTGAAAGAGGGTTTTATGTTTTTATGTTTTGTTTGTATGTTTGTTGTAAAAAATAAAAACTTTGTTTAAAAAAAAATCAGAAAAGATTTATAAGATTGGCTTTTTCAGTCAGGATGAAAAGAAGAAATTTGTTGCATCTGGCCACCTTACTGGACATCTGCTGACAAAAATTGGTTGACAGAGTATTTGGACTGTTTTCTTTAACTAAGAGATGAACTATGGGGAAAAGAGAGACTATGTTTTACTTAAAGATGGCAATAAGCTATTAAAATTGTTTTAATTTAACTGCTAGGATAAAGGGGGAAGTTATTTCTTTATTTTTCATTCCTTTTTCATTCCTTTTTCTTTTCTTTTCCTTTTTCGCACATACATACATTTTCTTTTTCTTGTATATTTATGTTTATAATTTTTATACTTATTGCATTGTACAGCATTGACTTTTATTCTTTTCCTCTATAATTCTTAATAAAATTATTTGAAAAGAAATAATGTAGGTTACAGCAGAGCTGTATATATTGTTATAGTTTTCATTAACGTAGCATAGACATAATGAATGCAATTAAGGGTTCAAAGTACTAGCAGTTTCTTCTATATCTAAAATGGGCTGGTGCAGCCTTATCTGAAGAGAGCTTTCCACAACAAGAAGCCTTTTACACTACAACTCCCAATAGTCTTTGCTAAAATAGCCAGTACTTCAAGGATAACTGAAGGGAATATATTTGTCAAGTGATTTTTTTCCATATTGTGAGATCAAATGATTACTCCTCCTCAAAAAAGTCTTTTTTAAAAATACCCATGTATAAATCAAAGAAATACAAATATACAGAACTTCTAAATTAGAATGGCTTTTTAACTTATAGAAACATGTAATAAACTTATCAACAGATACATATTTCACATGTAAAAACAAAAAGACAAATGCCATGAGCATTATGAGCTTTTTCAGCACATACACTAATTCTGATAAAATATAAAATGATCAGTGTCAGGAATTTCTTTCGCTTTTGAGGTTTCATTCATTTAACATTCAGTAAAAATGCCTCCAGAATGGTTCTTTGGTTATTATTTCCCACAAGAAATGAAATCAGGGCTACCAATTTGGTGGTCTCTAGACGTTTGGCACTAAAAGGCATACATTCCAGCTGCCATAACCTTTGGTCAAAAATTCAGGGGGCAGTCAAAAGGATTTACATGGAACCAAGTTGCCTATTCTTGATTAATTCTATGAGAATGAAAAACAGCACCGCAGCACCGTGACAATCTCTTTCCTGGCAATGTGGCATAAATACAGGTTTTTTTTTCCAGAAGCAACCCAACTGAGCTTCTTACTAGGGTGGAACTAATGACTATAAATAGGAAGAAGACATAAGTAGCCTTACCCGGTGGGAATGTGGAAGTTTAGTGCCTACAAAATCAGAAGGCTCGGGGATCACTGAAGGATGATACAGCTCAGGAGCCAAACGAGTATTTGCAAATTTCATGCATTCTTCTAGGGTAGAGATGAACTGACTGCAGGTTGCCCGTAATAAAGACGAAGCTTCATTCATCTTCTGGTGGGAGTTGAGAGCACAGACAAGTGAAGGAGCACTATTGCATGGTGGCCTTTCCATCCTAACCCTCAGAGCCCCACCACCCAATCAGAGAGGGCTTGAGAGCTAAAAGGCTCAATTCAAATGTTCAGTTGCTCTCTACGTGCCCATTTGGGCTTCCAAACAAGCCAACTCTATAGATCAGGGGTGTCCAACCTTGGCAACTTTAAGATTGTGGACTTCAACTCCCAGAGTTGAAGTCCACAAGTCTTAAAGTTGCCAAGGTTGGACACCCCTGCTATAGATGAACATTAATTCTCCCTTCAGGTGCATGAAACAACTGTATCACTTCAGCCAATCAACATTGGTATTACAAGCTTTGAAATTCTACTAGAACACAGGAAATGATATCAAGCACTCTTTCCTGAAGTCACTCTGCTCACCCTGGATTTTTGCTTACAATGCAGTTAAAATAAGAATGCAAACCACGGCAAAGAACTTGATTCTCCATTAAGATCTGAAGCCCATCTTTTAAAAGGGCGATGAAAGAAAAAGCGTCATTGCCTATACTATGAATCACCTGAAACTTTTAACAGTGGTGGAGCAATATTGAGACAAATTCACCTCTATTCCCATTCCAAAAATCTGTTCCATGGAAAAATAGGAGCATAATACATTTTTGATAAAGCTCTGGAAACTCCCTAAGGCTATTACTTTATAAATGTGGTACAGAAACAGCATGAATTCTATCTTTTTTTTTTTTTACTCTGATAGAGTTCCAATTATAAGTTATTTACACTGGAAATAAAATGAAATCAACACTTTCAAAAGCTTCAAAATTATATCCCCTACATATGCAATCATAGCAAGTACTGAGCTAAATGACAAAACATCCAGGTTGGAGAGCCAAGGCTGTTGAACATACAGACATTAGATCCAGGCCACTGAGGCATGGCATTTTTCCAACATTGTCATAAGAATGGAAGAATATTCCAGTGTTTCTGTTCGAAAATATACTTATGGCATTAAGCATGCGATTGAAAAAATGTTAAAAGATTGGCAATTATTTTTGGAACAATGAATAAATTGTTCAAAAAAAAAAAACCCTGAGGAATTTTATTTTAGCACTTGGATCAATTGATAAATCACCCATGTCCAAAAGATTAAATAGCTGCACTTTTGATTATGCATCACAGATTTACCTGTCGATTGACAGATTTTTATTTGTTGAATTTATGATTGCTTCTGAGATGTCCAGCTTTATAGGTGGGCCTGATCTGTGCCACGTGCATTAATATATTAAAGGAGACGAAGTAGAATATATGTTCAAGCCTCAATCAAACCTATAGATGTTATTTGGTGAAATGGGGTTTGCAAAGGAAATTCTAGGTGGGTTGTGACCTTTGTTGATAAATGTGAACAGGGGCAGCATCTGGATCTTTCAAGCAAAAGGAAAAGATGCCTTGCTTCTTTTATATCAGACCATCTCCAAAACATAGGAATATCTACTTCACATATCCATAAAACAAATCTAGAATCCTTAGTGGCTCTTGAATATTTGCACTGTTATGGGGTCTTAATTCCAAGGTACTGCACAACGACTGATTGTGTCACCTGGCTCTTGAGACCTGTGGACTACGAACTCCTATTGGCTCTGTGGCTGAAGCTAATACAAGACCAGGAAACCTAGAGGGCTCTCAGCTTCCCATCCCTGTCCAACAGTGATCAGAAATCAACTTGCTAATGTTGTCAGAGAATTAATATTCCACAGATTCCTTACCAGACCTGGCTGGAACATGCACAAACAGAACCTGTGATTGTTCTGGATTCTCTCCCACCTTACCTGGATGTCCAAAGGAGATCCATTCTCTTGAGGTTGCGTTGCATCCTGCACAGCTAGCACTTGCTGTGTCAACGCATCACAATATAGACGCAGTTCGGACAGTTTCCTTCCAAGGGACTCGTTGCTTATGTCCAGATCTGGGATAGACAAGCAAAGGAGTTACACAAGACACCACAAGAACATTCACACAGCACCACAGAGAATGGGAGGCTTAAAGCAGAAACAGAATTAGTTCTGATTGTGCCAGTGAAAAAGTTGCTCCCTCTATCGTATCAAGATGACCTCTGAGATGCCTTCTGTGATTTCAAGATGCAGATACCTTTGAGTATTGATATGTGGATAGAACCAACACTGAAAATAAAATGCAAATGATGTAATGTGCAATGTAATATAGATTGTCAACGTATGTTTGTTTCATGTACCCTTTTTCAGTACTGAGTAAAAATAAATATATAAAAAAGATTAATAAAACCAAAACAACTTCCTCTGCTTCAGTGAAATGCCACCAATTTATCTCTGAAACCCAAAGGCATCTATGTGATCCAGGAACACAGAGCTGCTTTAAAGAATTGCTGTTAGGTGTGTTCATATTCCCCCATGCTCTGAAGAACTTTTTAAGGAAGAGTTTGCACATTGCACCAATCTGGGTTGAGTTACCTTCTTGGACTAGTGAACACACGTGCAATTTTGAAAGGATGTTTCAAGCCCTTTTACAACTTACTTTTATTTTCTAAGAATATTGTTACTCTGTGCCATGACACATGGCAGATTAAGCACTTAAAAAAAAAAATAAACATTTTGAAACACTGAAAAAATCAGATGAAGCAGAGACGTTGGCTGGTACCAAGGAAGGTGCCTATAGACAGCACATAATCTTTATTGAACTATGCCGGGCCTCGATAATTCTTTAACAGAGCAATATGAAGAAGCAACTAGGAGGTGGTGAAGCAAAAGAGAGCTGGCTTAGTGGCTTTCTGTGAAGTAATAGAGGGAAAAAATATGTTAACTGCAGTGGGTGCACAACTGCATCTGTGTGGGTGGGATGGAAGAAAACATTTATCACCCAATCTGCCAAGACAAGCTTAGGCTTAGCCACCATCTCAGTGGTATTTATTCTGGGAAATGTACACATAACTTATGTCTGTGCACACACTCGTGGTTCCAAGATATATTTAGGGAAGTAGAACTTCAGAATGGTCTTACTAAAATAAAACACCAGTTACAAAGCACGGGAAACATTAACAATCTGCAGAGTAAAAGGTGAAGGATCACTAGAAAGGCCTACAAATTGCCTAAATATACATTAAAAGTATTCTAAGCACAATCTTTGACTTCCTCCCATGCAAAGCAACTGAGGTCCCAAGTTACATTAAGTGGTGACTTCTTTTGCCTAAGTGAATGATATACATCCAGGCAATAGTCAAGTTTGCCTGTAGTTAGATTTACTATGGATCCGAAACCGAGTAATTGTGTAGGTTGGGGCTGAGAGTGCTTTAACCAAAACAGGAACACATGCTTTGTGCTATAGTAATGTGACTGGGTACAAACTAAAAAACCCGCAGGGGTTGCCACTAATCTGCTAGGCATAGAAACAGCTGGTGGATAAGCTATATACTATAGCCTTCCTGACAGCAACATAAAGCTGCTTTAATCTCTTTTCATATCCTAAAGGGGGGATTACTTGGAGGGATTAATATCCCCCTCCCTTATACTCAGTGATTTAGACCTTTGTGGGGTTCCTATCTGAGTTTCCCCCATTGAAACTGGGGCTGCTTGCTTTAAAGGGGGAAAAAGTTAAGTGACGGGTGACAAGCCCTTGCAAAAGTAGCCATTTGATATCGACATGACAGGCAGTGGGAAATTTAACATATAGGCCTGTGGGAAGATGTTACCCACGAATGATGGTAAGTTAACCTTGATGCTTCACATGAACTATGTCATATGCTGATTCAGGAAACCTTGGTTGAAATAAGCTATGGTTTATTGTGATCAGTGAACCCAGTCAGTAAAATAATGCTGCAATCGGTCCTGGAATTCATACTTCTTTCTCTGTACACCCAACCCTTCATTATTCTCATGGAGTCTTAATTTTCTTGGGTTGAGCATGAACAGTTTTATGAACCAGTTGCAACATTTTTTTCCTGGGTATCCCCAGAGACTGACCAATGGGAGAAACACTACACTTGTCCATAGAAATGTCTATGTTCTATCCAGGGGTGGTATTTAGCTGGTTCGGGCCGGTTCGAGCAAACCGGATGTTAAATTTACATTTGGTTCACAGAACCGGTAGTTGAACTGGCTGGCTGGCCCCACCTGTCCCGTTTTGGATGCAGGTAAATGCAGAGTCTGCACGGAGGTTCTGGGAGGGCAAAAAACACCCCGCCAGGAAGTCCGGAAACGGGCCTGTTTCCAGCTTCTGGAGGGCCTCCAGAATCTGGGGGAGGCTGTTTTTGCCCTCCCAGAGGCCCCAGGGAAGCTTCCAGACTCTGGGGAAGGCGAAAAACGGCCCTCCCAGACATTCCCATAGGCCATGCCCACTATGGCCACACCCACCCAGCAACCGGGCGGAGAATGGGATGTTGGGATTCTTGAATCCCAACCCTGGTTCTATCGTTTAAATAATGGATTTAAAAAACACCCTAAAGACTTGCCTTTCAAAAGGGGGAATCAATTCTGTTCTTTCCCTCATTTTATCGATCCTACAATCACAGCTGAGCCCCAAATTTCTGTTCTTGAGACATGTGTTAAGTGAGTTTTGCCCCATTTTCGGGCTCTCTTGCTGCAGTTGTTAAGTGAATCACTGCGGTAGATAAGTTAGTAACCTGGTTATTAAGTGATTCTGACTTCCCCATTGACTTTGCTGGTCGCAAAAGGGGATCACATGACCTTGGGAGACACAGCAACGGTCAAAAATATGAACCAATTGCCAAGCATCTGAATTTTGATTACATGGGATCACGGGGATGCTGCAATCGTTGTAACTGTGAAAAACAGTCCTAAGTCACATTTTTCAGTGCTGTTGTTAACTTTGAACGGTCCCTAAACAAACAGTTGTAAGTCAAGGACTATGTGTACCTAAAAATAATCCAGTTATTAAAAATAGCACCAGGGACCCGAGAGCACATTCAGTGCTATTTCTACACTGTGTTCTTCTCTTTGGATCTTGACATCCATTTCTCTAACCCGCTGTAGGCAGTCAGCAATCTAACTATTATGGGAATTCATATATGCAAACATGGGTGTAAATGGAGGCAAGAGGTTGCAAATGGCTCAACAAACCCAGAAATGTTTGCTAAGGAGGTGTGAGAGCAAAGTACTCACTGAAGTTGACCAAGTATTTCCACTCAGTAGTAACCACCTCTACCAACAACCCCGTAAGCTTGGGCCCACATAATTCATTAACACAAAGCTATTGACCAAGAACCAACCTTTTTCTTTCTGGCTTCTGCTGTCCCCGAGGCAGGCTTTGGAGCTGCCCAAAGCCACCAGCCATTTCTGTCTTTCAGCAGCACCTCCTGCTTTCAAGTAGAAGTACTGCTCACCTGGGATGACCAACTCCATACGAGTGGAATCAGTTGCATGCACTACAGGAGGAATGAGAGAAATAACAGGTAAATAAAAGCGAGCATACAATTATCAGTACCTGTTGAGGTAATTCCCTGTTAGGAGAATGAGTGCATACAGTATTTGAGAGGAGTGTTTGAATAATACACATGCAGCACACAGATACACTGTACAGTAGATGTAGCTTTTTACTTCCAGAAATGTTAAGCAAAGTCCAAAATAGGCAGTCCAAAGTCATTCACAGGTAAATCAGTCAGTTTTCAATCCAGGGATAATTCAATAACAAATTCCAGTGTCAAAAACAGTTCAGTATCAGACTTACATTAAATCCAGAAGTATCAGTCAATTAGGAAAAATGGAGGAATGGCAATACTTTCCAACAGAAGGAAACAGAGAGACTCACTCAGATACACTCTCTTCTGAAACTAAGGCCAAAACAACCCAGGTTTCTGGCTCCCTCTTATGGCCGTTTGAGTAACCACACCCAATTGCAGTTTTTAGCATGCTCTTAAAGAGACAGTATTAAAATGTCTATCCTGGTTTATATATTTCTAACCCAAATAGCTGTTAGGCGACCCATATGCCTAACAGTACCTCCCCCAATTCTGCCACGCACAGGGTCACACTCATTATTTATTATGTCCAATATGATTTCATGGCCACCAATTGTAATTCCTACCTTATATAAGATGAAGGAGTAAGAGGGGAAAATAAATCTCTTTTCACCACTCAAGAGATATTCTGGGGCTAAAGGAATATCATGTCCTCAGTTATGTAATCTGTATGAAGCACAGACCATAATAGCAAAGAACCCAACCAGAAGGCTCCAGATGGAACACATCAACCTAATAAAAATTAGCCTAACTGAATGAAAACACCTTTAAAAGTACCAAGTTTTGGAACACTGTTTCAAGTTTTTGGAGCTAATAGCTTGATTTCCAAATGTGCTTTTGATAACGAGACATAAAGTCTGCCGACCTCATTTACTAATATTTGCAGATCAAGCTACTGATCAATCAGAGTGGCGAGTTTCCCCCCCACCATTTATTTGGCATATGCATAAGCCTCCTACAGATTGTCCTTGATGTACAGTTTAAACGTAAGATGGTGCAGAACACGCTGAATTATAAACACTGCCTGAAGTTACAACCATTGAAGGGTTCCCACCTATCTTTCCTCTCAATCTCAGTTGCTCAATCAACCCGCTAGTGTGTACAAATCTGCCACTCCCCTACTTTAACTTGCTCACTGCCTACTTCGTCACCAATGCGTGCGTAATCTAGGCTCTGCAGCATGCAATGAATCAATGTAACTTGCATTATTGTTAGACTACCAGTCCACTGTTTGAAGGCTGAAAAGCAACAAGCCCAATGGACCATATCTGGGGTCCTAGATAGTAACAGTATATAATTTGGGCTTACACAGTGGTTTAAAATACCAATGCCAGAACCCAGAAGACTGTGAATTCTAGTTTTGTCTTAGGTACAAAACCAATAAGATGACCTGTGCAAGTCATTCCCTCTCAGCCCTAGAAGAAGACAAGGGCAAACCAATTCCAAAAATGTTTCCAAGAAAGCTTCATGTACTTGCTAAGGCAAAGGCCATAAATCAAGGCTAATTCAAAAGCACCAAAACTAGTTATAATTAAAAAAAATCAAAAATTAAGAAAGAAACAAGGTGAAGCTGCTGCAGTTCTTAGCAGAAAACCAAAGACAATGCAGAACACCAAATGGAGCAAAGTTTGGGAAAGATAAATTATGTTACATCTTTTCTACTCCATGTATAGTACTGAAACTGCCTACCTTTGATTTCACATACAGCCATCTTGATGCTGCCTTTGCTGCCTTTGCCCACATCGTCCTGAGAATCATAATAGGAGAGGATGCCATTTTCTAATACAAAGTATCGTGGCTGCCAACCTGAGGCAGAGGGGGAAAAAAAGAGGGCAAATTGGACCTTGTAAACAGTTTGCAGTGGGGGTGGTGGGGGTGGGGGTGAGGGAAATCAACTAAGCTTCCCCATATGTTTGGAATTAGATTAACTTCCCAGGAATTTTTTAAAATAAATTGACTAGGGTGGGCAACATGGTCCTTGGGGTATTATTCTTAATTTATGCCAGGCTCCTTGCCTATCCATATTTATTGTTTAAAAATATTATTTATAATTAAATTAGAAGCAATCATGCTGTTGAAGGCTGCTTATTCATAAACCACCAGATACACACACCAATAGACCATAATAACATTTGTCATGCTCTCTAGTTTAAAGCTACTTGGATTTTGGCCCAAGATGTGGCTCAATAGATGGAACCCACAGCAGATTCACCCCACGAAGAGCTTCCATTCCACTCCATCTAGGGAAAAATCAGCATCAGCAAATGAAGTTTTCTATTCAGGAAATCTCAGGAAATTGAGTTAGCACCCAATCTATTTACAGTTTGGAATACCCACCAGGAGGAATCTTATCTGTTCCAGATTATTGTGATTTTGGCACCAGGCATTTCTCTTTTCCTTAGTATTCTAGGATTTCGAGCCAAGCCTTTAAACCCAGATTATAGAAAATAATTCTAATTCCCTGCATGAAATGACAGTATTACTGTATTTTAGGTTCTATTCCCTATGCTTTTTGGAGCATTGTTCCATTTTTCTACTGGATTACATGAAGTGTTTATTCTTTTATATAACCCACCCAAGAGAAAGTTTATTGTTCAGTATTTATAAATAAAAAATTAATCAATTCCCCTCCCCTCATATTTTACCTTATTTATTTATATCCCATGTTTCCTCTAACAGTTCAAGGTGGCCTTATCTCCATCTATGCAATAAGCTGCTGGAGAGTATACCTCCAGCTCAATCCCACAGTGAGTTTTCAGGGCTGAGGGCAACATGGACTTGGAATTTACTAGCTGCCATTCTTCAACTAATTGTATTGGCTTATGCATATGGCTACTCTGAGAACCAAGTGCTTACTTACCCTGCATTAAAGGGATGCCCATAGCATGCTTTTATATACTGTATACATTTCAAGAATATTGGCCATAAATATTTTGTTTTTTAAGTAGAACCAAAAAAGGTATATATACACTGCCATGAAGATTAGAGCTATCAATACAAATGACTATACACACTTTATTATAAAGGCCAGTTCTTTATTTCAGAAAGCTGTACTTTAAATTTATTTACTTTAAATTAAACAATGGATTAAATAATATCTAATTAAAATTTATTAATTAATAATTAAATCTACTTTGGGGGGCACTTAGGGTTTTGGGTTTTCTTTTGTTAAAGCAAAGTTATAAACACAAACAATAATTGTTTTATCTTTATGAATCTCTTTCAGATTTGCCCCCACTGTGGGCTTGTGCTTTATGTCTTCCAAAAAAAAAAAAATTATGATCACTTTTTCCACAAACTGCAGTTCTTCACAGGCCACCTGGCAACGGTCGACGTTTATTCTTTCCCTGCGATTCCAAGCTGGAGAAACCGATTTCATGTCTTCCAGTCCCGCAGCGCTTAAAAACAAACAGTTCTTCGAGCAATAAAATGCCGACCCTCCCGACCCGGGAAGAAGAGGCAGGGTTCCCTTGCAAAAGGATTCGTGGCATTTCGGGAAGAATCCGAAAGGGCGAGACCCTGAGGAACGGAGTCCCGTCTGCGGGGAACAAAGATGGGAGGAAGCCTGGGCTGCTGCTGCTGGTGGTGGTGATGGGGGGTGCTCTTTCCTTATTTCTACCAGGGCTTGCGTGGCTAAGGGGCGAGGATAACAGGCGGGCGGGGAGCCGAAGAACCCACGTCCGAGCTGGGGCGACCTCGAAGCCAGGCCTGCTGGAACACTCCCCACTCACCTGAAAGATAGTTGGTCCATTTCAACAGCGCTCCCTCCATCACCAGCGCAAGCTCAGCGCCGCTCTGCCGCGCCGATCCAATTGCGGCCCTGCGCCGGCGAGCTCAGCCAATCATGGGGCGTGTGTCGGTCGGAACGGAGGGGTTGGGAGGTGGAGAGAGAGAGAAAGAGAGAGAGAGAGAACAGGAGGCGGACGAGAAGGAAGATAAGGGGGAGGAAGCGGAGGCGGGAGAAGCGCTAACGAATCGGACGAGAGGTAAAAGCCGGAAATCTCTCTCGGAGCCAATGACAAGACGCGGACCCTCGCACTGTCTTAAGGGCAATGTAGTTCTGAAACTTTTCTATCGGCTCCGAAGCTGGAAAATGCCTATCCGCTCCTCAGCACTTCCTCGACTCGTTTTTGAGTCCTCTCTGTTAGAAATGTGACTCGGCAGTCTGTATGGAGTTGAAGTATATTGGTTAGAGCCGAGTCTGTGCATGTTGGCTGATGTAAGTTCAATGGGTCTAAAATTGACTAAAAAAGGTTCAGGCGGTCATAGCTGGCGACAGCTGGCGGTTGTCAAATATTTCATATCCTTTGTTTGGCTGGAAATCCATCGTCTTTGAACTCATACATGCAGGGAAAGAGCAATAGCACTTAGACTTATATACCGCTTCACAATGCTTTACAGTCCTTTCTAAGCGGTTTACAGAGTCAGCATTTTGCCCCTCCGATAATCTGGGTCCTCATTTTATCGACCCTGGAAGGATGGAAGGCTTGAGTTGGTCAGGATCAAACTCCTGGTAGTGAGCTAAATTAGTCTGCAATATTGCATTCTAACCACTGTACCATCATGAATCCCAATAAATCAATCAAAGGCACCCTTGGGTCCCACTGAGTTTTGTGAGATTTATTCTGCAATCATGGATAAATGTGGCTGTTTCATATCCTTGGACATGCACTTTAACCCCACCCCCCATGATATATTCCTTGAAGACTGAGCAACTGATTACTGAACTATTAGTTGCACAATAACATGACATTCGGAGAGTGAGTTATAGACCACTCGAGTTAGGACAGTGATGACGAACCTACGATATGCTTGTCAAAGGTGACACTTTGTTTTTGGGTGACATGCCAGCATCCACCAAAATCTGATGACTATTTTCTCTGTTTGAATGAGCACAAATTCAAGAAATATGAGATCCTGCACTACCCAAAGCTTAAAATGGATTCTTCCCATTCATATCAGCACATGATCTGTCATTTTCAGAATTGTGATCAGCTCCTTTCTTATGCACAATATGTTTCACAATATTTGGCTGCCTGTATCTGATGTTTATCTGGTGCCAAAGCAGCATATAACATTATAACTGAACAAGTTGTGCAATATATAACACAGGTTTTCCCTAAGTTCAGTATCATCTCCTTCAACATATATTATCATTTTATTTAATAAGTTTCCAACTGAAAAATTCAGACTTCTTTTAAAAGTTAGTGACAAATTATAACTATTTCTGGTCATATTTCTGGTATTTATTCTTAGCTCTTTTTAAAAATCCTAATCTATACATTTTACCTGCAAGACTTTTTGGCAAAAACTTATTTTTAACACTGTTAATGTTATGTACCATCTCCACAAGGGCACACGGCATGAGCTATATAAATTTGAATGTAAAAAGAGAGAAGCCAAAGTTACTGGATTTACAGAAGTTAAGCAAATGATGTTATTTCCCTTCCTTGCTACAATTGCACAACACAAAATAATGAAATAATGAATAAATTCACATTTTAGCAGTGCCCTGAATGAACCCAAACATGCTTATTTCTTCATTTATACTGTTTCCTAGTATGATTCGATTGCTTATTGTACCCTATGACTATTATTAAGTGTTGTACCTGATGATTCTTGACTCTTGATGAATGTATCTTTTCTTTTATATACATTGAAAGCATTTGCACCAAGACAAATTCCTTGTGTATCCAATCTTTATTGGCCAATAAAGAATTCTATTCTATTCTATTCTATTCTATTCTATTCTAATTCTAATTCTAATTCTAATTCTAATTCTAATTCTGTTCTATCGAATGAACTCAGAACATGGGTTCACTTAAATATGGATACGTGTGCCATGCAAGCATAGCCACTAAACAAAACTTATGTGATTATGGAATTATAACTACAAGATCACCCTTCGTTAAGCAATTGGGTGAGATATGAGAAGGAATATTAGAGCTAAAAAGTGATGCCAGGCAGGTTTGGATCACCTTGATGTATTATTATTCGCATTTTTACTTGTAATGGCAAAACGATTCATCCTCCTCGAACCACGCCTCCGTCCATGTTCAATGTTACAGCTTGGAAATTTACAACAGGAGAACTACGACTCCCAGCGTGCACAGGAGCAACCACAATGCATTGAAGCGTATCGAGAGAGAGAAGCCACTCTGCGCCTCCCCGGTGTTGCAAAGTCTTACGGGATGCGTAGTCTTCTGGTCAATGTTGCCTTGTGGCGGTAGTCTTCGTGTGGACTCCAGCATCCAGGATGCGCCTCGTAGCGTTTTCGAGGCAACAGGAGACTATCGCTTCCTCTCTCCCGGCCTTTGTGAGCCGGACTGGAGGGTGGAAGGAGTTGTGGTGGCGGCGGCGGCGGCGGTGGCGGCGGGGCAGGAGGAGGGAATGAGCGAGGAGGAGGCGGAGGAGCCTTGCGGGAGCGCGAGGAGCTGCGGCAGCTTCCCCAGGTGAGTAAAACACCGCCTCTCTGGGACCGTTGCTAAGAGACGAAGGGACAAGCCCCGCCCCTTGCACCCCTCTTTCCTCCAGGACCGCGTTCCGCGTGCCGTGGCGACCATCCAAAGGGCCCCAAGGCCCAATCTGCCATGGGTCACCGTGCTGCAGTATAAGGCATGTTTGGGCGAGATATCCTGGGCCTTGAATTATCTTCAGCATCCGTGCATGCTGGTTTAATTAATACCTCCCCAGCATGCTGCTGGCTAAGGACGATGAGAGCAGAAGTCCTACCTAGGCTTGGCATGGCGCGGTTAAACTTTCTTATGGCTGCTGTCCCATCTTGGGGTCACGGCCGGGACGGTAGAGTTCTGTGTGACATTCCCGATCAGCAGAAGGAAAGCAAAAGTTGTGTGTGGAGGGGGTCAGGGAAGAATGGGACAGAGCTTTGAATTAAACAGAATCGGCACTTTTTAATACATGGGACAGATATTTAATTGATGCAATTCATAATGTATACTGTGGTTGTGTGTGCTGTTCCCATGCGGCTGGTCTGGGCTTAGAAGATAAGCAGGGATGGGCTTGGATGAAAGGCCACCAGGAAAGTTTATTTCCCTACTTAAGAAAAAAGTATATAGTTAAGTCCATGTTGTCACCAGAACTGAAGCTTAAACTTGAGGATATCTTCAACCTTACTGCCTTAAAAGCAGGAATAGGACTGAATTAAAATAGAATACTTTATTGGCCAGGTGCAATTAGACACACAAAGTATTTGGCTCCAGTGCATAAGCTCTTAGTGTACATGCAAAACAACAAAGTAATAATACTCAGAATAACAAAATAATACTCATAATAGTGATACCAATAAGAGAAGGTAGTGGAACAGATGAGAAGGATAAAAGTAATACAGCCATACTGCATGGGCTAATAGGTTTAGATAAATAGGTTTCTTGGATTGTTGTCCAGTTGGTTCCAAAACACTGGCATATGTGGTGTCATATAGATTTCTGTCCACTAGAAGTAAATGATAGCTCCATGTTTAATCAGAGCAGTCATAGGGGTGTAAATTTATGGTTTCTATTCTTCTTGGATTTGCTCTAGTCTATTCTCATTGGATTTTTCTGCAGATGAAGATGGATGGGAAAGTTCATTTTGTAGTAAATCTTTTAATGAAGAGGCGTTTAATCCTACTGTCATTGGGGAACTTACTACGGAAATTTAGTTGCATCGGTCAGTGGTAAAGATGGAGGCATTCTGGAATGGGGTTGAAAGAAAGTTGATCATTCCTTGTTATAGAACACTCTTCCTCAATCTGGTGCTCTCCATGTATATTGAGCTACACCTTTTTGACACCTCTATTAAAATGTGCTAGCTGGGGAGTCAAAATAATGTTCCCCAACATATCTGGAAGGTATCAGGCTGGGAAAAGTTGCTGTAACATATGAGATCACAGAAACATTGAAAACAGGCAAAAATAGCTCTAATATTCATCTCAATCTCCATGCTTCCCTCAGTATAGAGCAAATGCTGGCGTCCAATCCTGGCAAGACCCCGATCAGCCTGCTACAAGAGTATGGGACACGCATAGGCAAAACACCCGTCTATGACTTACTGAAAGCTGAAGGACAAGCACATCAGCCCAACTTCACCTTTCGTGTCACAGTTGGTGACATCAGCTGCACCGGTTAGTTGCGGTAAAGAATAAGTATACTGATGATCCAGTTTACCTTATTTTTCATTGGTCTTTGTGAGACTAGGCTGAAGCTGCCATACCTAAATATGAAAATAGGTACTTAATTAAGCAGAGTGGATAAAAGCAAGGAATTTTTATCTAAAAAATCCTTAGGGGAAATAATTAAGAAAGAACTCAGCCATTAAAGACATCTAGCAAAAAGGAAACCTTTTGTCTGAATGAAGTTGGGGCCTGAGCACATGGAAAATCCCTACCCAAGTCCTGCTAACAGCTACCAGACTAACAAAGCAAGATGTCAGTTGTCCAACTGGTCAACCCAAATCAAGGAAACACTCGGGAGCTTTAAATTCCCCAAAGTAAAACTTTATTGGATACACCATATTGGTACTGAAGAAACAAAACCAGCTCCGGTTTCCCCTGCGCAATTGCTTGCCTGGTTAAAGAATAACTTCCCCATTTCCCCACCCCTGGGTAATCACATTGTCCAATTATGAGATGTCCGCTTGTTATGGGAACGGTCCATCTCTTTCTCCAGCACCTGCAGTGGAGACTTTGATGGCTTCCATGCTCTCACAATCTCTGCATACATTCTCATCATTCCATTTCCCCCCCCCCCCCCCCCCCGCTCCCCAGTTCATTGGCAAATTGAGGCGCATTAAACTTTGAAAAAGGCAAAGGGGTTCAGTTATGACACGAGGACTTTGGAGGATTAAAAAGGATCCTGAAGCCATTACTCTCTGAGTTGTCTCTGGATCCAGACTTCTGCCCCTCTGGCTAGTGGTGCCAGCCTAGTCGAGAAGGATGTAAGTAAGTGTGGATGATACGTGTGTGTGTGTGTGCGGGCATGTGAGATAGAGCAAATGTATATATTGTAAACCAGTAAAAATTTGCTGATTTTGCCTTAATTGTGTCCCAATTCACAATATCATTTAGACTTGGGAATAATTCTTAAAAAAATATCTACAGTAATAGGTTTCCCCAGGTCCTCCTTGTAAAAATACAAATGTCTCCTGGTAGTTACTGGTGGATTTTTGCAGTCCAGAACTGATTGCTCTACACCAGGGGTGTCCAACCTTGGCAACTTTAAGACTTTGCTGGCTGAGGAATTCTAGGAGTTGAAGTCCACAAGTCTTAAAGTTGCCAAGGTTGGACACCCCTGCTCTACACCATAGCCCGGTGGCTCTCCAACTTTGTAATCCTTTGATTCCCCCCTGAATTGTTCAATGAGTATGTGCGACTTCCCTCTGAATAAAACTAATGATTTAATCGATGTTAGGATAGGATAAGGAATAAATAGATTACTTGTAATAAAATGAGCATTTAATAAAATAATGTATCTGTATCTAAAATAATGTATCTGTCACAGCAGCGTTTAAACTTTGTTGTATTGCAATTGCACAGTCTGCTAAGCAAATGAGAAAGGAGGCCCAGAATGAGTTTTAATGCTCCTGCTTTGTATGCACAAGTCTATTCAGTTTTTTTTCTTTTAAGTATGACCTCTCCCAAGTTATTTGCAATTCCTTGGCGTGGGTGGGGATGTCTTGTGCCCCAGTTTGGGAATCCCTCCTATAACCTGTTTAACTCCCCCCCTACTGAAGCTAAGTAGGGCTGGGCCAAGCCCTCGGAAAATTTCAGAGATCCCCATGTATGCCCCCTTGATTTCTACCATGTGGCAGGAAATGATAAATATTTCACTCTTAGAAGTTCTCGTTCTGACTTTTGGCTTGGTATCGTTATCTCTTTCCTTCCTATTTTCAGGCCAAGGACCTAGCAAAAAAGCTGCCAAACATAAGGCGGCAGAAGTAGCACTCAGGCTCCTAAAGGGAGGAAACATGTTAGAGCCGACGCCGCTGGATGAAGCCAGGTGAGGAGGGACTTGCCTGCTTGGGATGGTTCTAGAGATCCCAGATGCTCTTTAAGAATTATCAGGGCATCCTCTATCTCTACTCCTGTTTATATTTTGTTCATCTCAAAAACTTAAATTTGTGTCCAGTTTTGATAAAGATGGATATTTTCTTACTATTGGTGATGATGGGCAGATAAGTAAGCCACTGGAATACTAATATTTGGGGTATATTTGAGCAAGCTACCAAAGACCAAAAGGACTGCAGAGCTTTAAAAGGCTTAAATGATATCTGTGTTCTCCATGTTCCACAGATAAGCAAGCCTCTAGATTGGTTGTTTTGCCACAGTATTACAATTCTGCTGCCAATGTTATATTTCCCCCAGTATTCTGCGTGTATTCATTATTGAAAGAGAACTAATTCTATTCTGACAAATTTGTAACCAAGTGCTGGAATTAGGCAAGGCTGCAATATATTTGTTGCACTGTTGAAAACACAAAACATTCTTTTAAAACAGTTGTTTTAAATCTGCACTCTGAACCTTTTCCAAGTATGTGTCTTCACTTTGCATCACAATACTTGGCTTTTACCAAAGTGTGAAATATCATTGATCAAGCTCTACTGCAAGTGACATTGACCTTCTCTTGAGATTTCATTTTTTCATTATGCTTTACTGTGTGCTTCTGAATGAATACTGAGTTTATTCAGCATATGAGATTTTCGCGCTATTTTTTACACCACCAATCAGCTGAATTAACTACTGAACTAATTCAGTTTCTGGGTTCACGCAATACACTGAACCATAAATGAACAAAATAGCTAGGTTCGCACAACACATTGAATCCAAACACCAGATAGAAACCTTTGCCTCAGCAGGTTGTATAAATCCATTATGGGATTAGAGTAGTTTAACGGGCAGACATTAAGCAATAAAAGGAAGCTGGGGTAGAGGAAATATTCTGGAAGGACAAAAGTAATAAAGCAGATTCTGCAATTCAAGTTTGGCAGTCTCTGACTTCATTTCAAAAGTGTTTCCTGCTGTATGGATTCCTGCTACTGAACATGCTTTAATATTTTCACCTTCTATTTTCAAGCTCTCTTTCTCTAGAGCCCTTGGCTCTGACCACTGCTCCCGTGGCTGTGCCTGTACCCATCCCACCAGCAGCCTCTCCAAGGTAATGGGGATAATTACTGAAGTGAAAACAAAGGCTGAGCTGCCAACATCTTTATAAACAATTCCTGTTTCCCTAAAGCCCGTTACTGCTCTACTAGAACAAGCTGGATTATTTGAGTCTACGTTCCTGGTGCTTGTTATTGCAGTTTTGCCCTTGTTGCTGTTCATAGATTCCCAACAGTCTTCCCCATTGTGTTCTTTAGGTGGTTTGGATTTCAGCTTCTAGAATTCTAAGCCAGCATGGGTTTTCTGGAACAGAGGTCCAGCTCGTTGGGAAGTCACTAGCTCGGGAAGGATTGGACAGAGATAGAGGATGCAGCTATATGGGATGCACCCTATTTCGTTACTACTCAATACTCTGAAATTAGGTATCCAGGTCTGATTTGCTGTTGGAAAGACCAGCAAGTGGTTCTTACCAGATTCACCTTATGTAAAACACACCTGTTTATCTTGAATGAATTTCCCCCTCCAACCTAGGCTTATTATGCTTTTCTTTGCAGTCAAATATAGATTCCAGGCAAAGCTTTTCTTTCTAAAGGGCCTTCAGGCAGGTTCCTGGGGACAAAAAAAATACTGTGCCTTTAATTAGCAGTGGGCGAATGTGCATGGGGTACCCGAGTTAGCAACACTTTGGGGGAGAATGTTTTTTTATTTTGTGTCATCTTTTACTCAGAAGTTCTCCGCTGGACATAAAACCTACAGTATCCCCACAGCAATCTGAGTGCAATCCAGTTGGGGCCTTACAGGTAAGCAGTTTTCTTGGCTGTGATATATGGTACTTTCTGCTCACAGCCTTGATCACCGTCCCTCAATTTGAGTGCTGTCCCAATGCAGTGAATACAATTTCCATAATACGTATTGAGTAAACACCAGGAAAGGGAAGGGAAAACTCACGGGGATGCAGGTTCTAGTATACAGGTAGTCCTCGACTTACAATAGTTTGCTTAGTGACCGTTTGAAGTTACAACAGCACTGAAAAAAGTGACTTATGGCCGTTTTTCAGACTTACGACTGTTGGAGCATCCCCCTTGTCATGTGATTTACATTCAGATACTTGACAGCTGACTCACATTTATGACGGTTGCAGTGTCCCGGGGACCATTTTTTGCCACGTTCTGACAAGCTAAAAGTGGGGGAAGCCAGGTTCACTTCACAACCAGGTTGCTCGTTGAACAACTGCTGGGATTCCCTTAGCAACTGTGGCAAGGCAAGTCGTAAAACGGGGCAAAACTCGCTTAACCAATTTTTCACTTAGCAACAGAAATTTTGGGCTCAATTGTGGTCGTAAGTCAAGGACTACCTGTACTTTCCTCTTTCACCGTCAGGCTTTGTAATAGAAACCACTGATCTGTGTTGCTGGCATGCAAGCTACATGTCTGACATTGTTTGTCATTAGTACCCTATTCTGTGAACCAGACACTTGGGGACCTCTCCTTCCTTTCAATGCTGACACCTGACCTAATTTCAGTGCTCTCAAGACCCCAATTTTTGAAAATGAGACATTAGCCAACATTTAGAGGGCAGGAATGGGGAATCAACCACGTAGTTACATCCATCTGATCCTCTCCAGTACCTCTCCAAGACTCTCAGATGGTGGAGCAATTTTGGAAGAAGGTCCAAGAAATATTTTAGGAAAACAACCTGTCAGTATGTATGGGTCTTTTTGGATCATGCTTTTTAGTCAGAACCAACATGGGGCTTGCTGCAGCTCTGGAATAAAGCCAGTCACATACGATGAAATCAGTCACCTACTTACAAAAGGTCAATGCTTAATTAAATCAGTTTTCTCAGTCCTCATATTGTAAGTAAAATCCATTTACTATGGACATAGCTTTCCAAGTGGTCTTGATCCAACTTATAGCAATAGCATTTTGGCTTATATACCGCTTCACAGTGCTTTGCAACGGTTTATAGAGTCAGCCTAGTGACCCAACAATCTGGGTCCTCATTTTACCCACCTCAGAAGGATGGAAGGCTGAGCCAACCTTGAGCCTGGTGAGATTCGAACTGCCAAATTGCAGGCAGCCTGCAGGACTGCATTCTCATCCCTGCGCCACCACGGCTCATGGTGGGAGCCATATTTGACCATAGCAAACATTACTTAATTCTGGCTTGAATCTTCTCCCAATTATCAGCCAAATGTGTGTTAACTTAATGGAACCATCAATTGGGATTGTAATAATTGATAGTTGCATTATACTATATACTCGATATACTAACATTTCTAAATACAGTAAGTTGTTTCTTTATAAAATAACCAAGATAACAAAAGGGGCCAGACCTGCCACTCCCATTAAGAATCCAGAAAGGATTGTTTTTCTTTTTTGCCTCTTTCCCCAGGAACTGGTGGTGCAGAAGGGCTGGCGACTTCCGGAATACACCGTCACTCAGGAATCTGGGCCAGCGCACCGCAAGGAATTCACCATGACTTGTCGTGTTGAAAGGTTTATTGAAATAGGTATACTATCATAAGATACTCATCATATAAAAGGGGTATAGTATCCTCCCTTCAGTGTGACTGCTAGGTCCCATGTCAAGCTCTAGATCAAATCATGACCAGCTGTAAGCTGAGGGCATATACTGGTCCTCTATCTTTCTATCTTTCTCTCTCTCTCTCTCTCTCTTTCTTTCTTTCTTTCTTTCTACCAACCAACCTACCTACCTACCTACCTACCTATCTAATCTCTCTCTCTGTCTCTTTCTTTCTATATCCATCCATCCCTCTATCTGATATGTATGTATGTGTGTGTGTGTGTGTGTGTATGTGTGTGTGTTTTCTTAAGTTTTCGTGGGTACTTACATGTATGGCATTCAGCTTTGTTTGGGTATTTTCCCATGTCATTGTAGTTGTGCTTTTAAAGTTGTAGCAACGTTTCAGCAGAATCTCATCTGCCATCATCAGGCTTCTGTACTGTGTTCGTCAGACGAACACCATACAGAACAGACAGACACAGTACAGAAGCCTGATGATGGCAGATGAGATTCTGCCGAAACGTTGCTACAACTTTAAAAGCACAACTACAATGACGTGGGAAAATACCCGAACAAAGCTGAATACCATACATACATGTATATATATCAGCATTGTAGTTGTCTTCTGAGGGCTGGCCAGAGGGAGGGGGAGGGGAAGAAGTGCCCAGGGTGTAAGGGATGGATGCCTTCTGCAGCACTCTGCCAGCCAAAAGGGCTGCAGGGGGCCTGCGTACGCCCCCACACACACCCCATTTTTGACCTGGATGGCCTGCTGCAGCACTCTGCCAGCCAAAATGGGGCATCCCCCTGCACCCTGTTTTTGCTAGTAGAGGTACCATGGGCTGGGCCTTTTGCTATTTCCAGACTGGCCCTGTAGACCAGATTTAAGCACCCTTTGGGTCAGATCCGGTCCGCAGGCCTTGAGTTTGACATCCCTGGCCTAGACTGAATATAGAACCTACTAACATTCATGTTTTACTGTGTTTTTTTAAATCTAGGTGAAAATATATATTACAAGCCCATGTATGATATGTCGTACGCTAAAGAACTATCCTAAGATGTTAGCAAAGAATCTAAATCCACCTATGATTAACCCGTTTAGTTTCTTAATTCCTTTTTATTGGGTGGATCTCGACTTGTTTCTTCTGCAATCCCACTGGGATTTTTAAAAGAGTGGGAAGCTTCCCAATAACAGGCTTAATAAAAGGAGGAATGGTGCCGTTATAAAACAAGATGGCAATGCACAAAGGCATCCTTCACTCACGTACACCGAACTAAAGATATGGGAATGTACAGGAAAAGATTTTCCAGGGAGCTCCCTGAAAGGTCCTAAAAAACCAAGTCTTTAAAACCTATGGTTGTATATTCAGATATACAACCTATGGCTGTATATTATTTGAAACCTATGGCTGTTATATTGGCTGTATACAACCTATGGCTGTATAGTTTAGGATCAATATATCAGTCCCGTTGTCAAATTGCCATTCCAACTTTTCTTTTCCCTCCAGGGAGTGGCACTTCCAAAAAACTAGCCAAACGCAACGCTGCAGCAAAAATGCTGGTTCGGATCCACAGTGTTCCTCTGGACCCACGGGAGGGGAGCGAGGCTGAAATGGAAGAGGACCAGTTTTCTATTGTGAGTCTTGAAGTGACAAGCTGCTGATATTTAGATGAAGGGCTGGTAACGCTACTGGGTTCTCTAGAAATTCAGTAAAGAACAAAGACAGAAAACCAAGGATAATTGTGTTAAGAGCAGAAGGAAGACAATTAACTCCTGTATGCTGTAATTTGTGAAAGAAACAGAACCTCCATGAACACCTTTTCCTACTTAGATTGCAGGGACCAAACTGGACGGGATGAAAAGTCGGGGATCCGGTTGTACCTGGGATTCCCTGCGCAACTCAGTGGGAGAGAAGATTCTTCATCTGAAAAGCCACCGAGTTTTCAATTCTGGGTTCTGCAACCTCTTGAAGGAACTCTCCGAAGAGCAGAGTTTTGATATCAGCTACCTTGATATTGGTAAGGAATGAGGCAGAGATTAGAGTTAATAAAGGTTGTGTAAATTTTCTCCTCCCTCTTGTGCACTACAGGCAGTCCTCATTTAGTGACTGCTTCATTTAGTGATCAGTTTTACAATGCTGATTTTAAAAAAGTACCTTTGCAACCAATCTTTGCATTTAGAACCTTTGCAGAGCTGTAAAATAAAGGGAAGCTGAAGTAAGATCATAAGCACAGGAGCGGTTTCATTTACCATCTGCTTTGCTTAATGACCGAGTTGCTGGTTCCAACTGTAGACACTCAGTAAGGATGACCGTCTTTATTTGTCCATTTACAAATGCAACTTTGTGTTTCCCACTTGCACATTGAGCAACTGGATGGCTGAAGGCAAATGGGACCAGGCATGCTTAGAATTATCCTTTAAGGTCAGAGAGAACTCGGGTGAGCTTGGATCTACATGGGTTACATCAATAATATTGGCTTCATGAAAGAGAAATATTGACTTGGAACACAAACCAGACAAGGTCAGGAATTTGGTACTGCAATGTTGGTCTGCTTTAATTTTAGGTATATGTTTATCAGATGTAAAAGAGGAAAATATTGAAGTGATCACCAAGTCAGGCAGATTTTTGTTTATCTGTTTTGCTATCTTTTAAGGAATGACAGCATTATACTCTGGTACAGTGAGCTTAAGCAGGCTATCCTGCCTGCTTCTTAAAAGGGCAATGGTCATTATACAATGCAGACTTTAGCTCTGCAAGGATCATTTATTTGCTCTTGAGCAGAATGAAATCTTAAAATATCCATTCTAATTCAATAAACAAAATTATATTACATTGTACTTAATGTATCATCTCTAAAAGTAGTTTCAAAACAAGAATGGAAATATGTACTTCAGTGCTACAGAAACACAGCTGACAAACCTATTCTGCCTATTAAAATAGGGTTTCCCCCAAAACATCTAAGATTAGAAGGGGTACTAGAGATGGAAAAGAAGAATCACATTTTGCTGTATTGCACACATCCTGGTGTTTCATTTGAGAATAGGTTTGCCTTCCCCAGATTTCTGGATGAGAATTACAAGGCTGAGTATCTTGCAGCATGTCCATAGTAGTTAAGCCACCTAGAATTTGCAATTTATCCCTATCTAGAAGTCAACTTGTTCCCCATCCTTCCCTTAGGCTGCTTGGTGACTACACAACTGTAGTAAAATATTAACACTATTGTGTTAATACTACCGTGCTACAGTAACTCACCAAGTTTCTTAGTGAAGTTCTCAAAAGCAGGATCAAATAGTTGCCATTTGATAGGCTGAGATAAATTGCCATTGACCATACTAGTTGAACCAATAAGTTCTTTTACTATCACAGCCATAAGAAAATTTTCTGTCCTCCTGTTACCTTATGTTTTAATTGCCAGAAGATTTGTGATGTTATTTGTCTGTTGCTTTGCTTTTGCTTGAATAATCAGTATACAGGTAGTCCTAGACCTTCGACTACAGTTGAGCCCAAAATTTCTTTTGCTAAACAATCAGTTGTTAATGAGTTTTGCCCCATTTTACTTTTCTTGCCATAGTTAAGTGAATCACTGCAGTTGGGTTAGTAATAGTTAAGTGAATCTGGTTTCCCCATTGACTTTGCTTGTCAGAGGGTCGCAAAAGGTGAACACATCATCCCAAGACATTGCAACTGTCATAAATATGAGCCAATTGCCAACTGTCTGAATTTTGATCATGTGATCATAGGGATGTCGCAACTGTTGTGTGAAAAATGATCATGTTATTTTTCCCAGTGCCGTTGTAACTTCGAACAGTCACTAAATGAATGATTGTAAATTGAGGACTACCTGGGAGATCAGTTGCAGCAGGTTGCTGTTTTCCTGGTTTAAGTAACTGAATGGGGTTTTTTCCCCCCTCACAGATGAGACGAGCATAAGTGGCCTCTACCAGTGCTTGGTGGAGCTTTCTACACAGCCAGCCACAGTATGCCATGGTTCAGCCAGTTCCCGCACTGCTGCCCGCGCTGATGCTGCCCGCAATGCCCTTCAGTACCTCAAAATCATGGCTGGAGGCAAGTGAGATGCAGGCGCCTGGCAATGCTGCAGATCCGTTGAGGAGGCCATTTTGTTTTCCTCTCATGAATTGACGTGACAGGGAAGTGATTGGATGGGGCTGCAAGAAAGGAGGAGGGTTGGAAGAAGTTGGCTGAACTGGAAGACTTTGAAAAAGTTGGCCGAAGTTGCAGCAGTGATGGGGTTTACGGAGCCGTTTCCTGAGGGGCAAGGACAGCCCATCTGGAGGCTATCCTGCCTCTTTGGCTCACTCGGGGTCACCCTTCTTGTTCTCTGGGATATAAGCACCGACTGGTTTCTCTCATGTTTGGGAGTTGCAATAAAAAAATGGATTTTTTTTCAATAAGAAGTTGTCCTGTTTTATCCCCAGGAATTAGGCATTCACATACAAGAGAACTGTACCTCCCTCACCATATACCATAAGCCAGAAATCTTCAGACTGCTTGAGCTAGTTGTGATCTCTGCTAGTTTAGATACACTTGAGGCAGTGGTGGGATTCAAAAATGTTTAGGACTGGTTGTGGGTGTGGCTTGGTGGGCGTGGCAGGGGAAGGATACTGCAAAATCTCCATTCCCTCCCCACTCCACTAACCTGCTTTCCAGCTCTGTTCTCCTGGGCAGGGCAACCAAAGAAGACCCAGCCAGTCAGCTGGGACTAGGGAGGCAGAGAATAGATGGGAGCATGGCCAGTCAGAGGTGGTATTTGCCCTTTCTCCAAACTACTCAAAATTTCCACTATCAGTTCTCCAGAACTTGTCAGAACTTGCTGAATACCACCTCTGACTTGAGGGTGAAAAGTTAGCATCCCCTTGCCCACATGCTTATTTTCTATCAGAAGGGAGGGGCTGAGGCTGCAAATCCCACAACTTCCCAAACTCCAGGTGATTGGAGTCCAGCAACTCTTGGAAAGCCAATTTGCACTACCCAGGTATGGAAAGAAATGTTGAATTGTCCCTCAAGCCTGTCTCTCATGTCCAGAAAGCATTTTTTTAAAAAAAAAACAGAGTTTCAAACAATTTCGCCTTTTACTTAATTTCTCTAGATTGTCTTCTGTCTCCTCAAACCAATACTCATTTTTGTAGAAATGATTTCCTCCTATGATATATTGTGCATGTACCTGCAGCAGTCCCAACCCAAGGAAAGAATTTGAACAGGTAACTGGTCCTGAAAACAAGCGTGCTTTTCTAGCTCAGCTAGAGTCAGACTGATGCTTACAGGTGATGTTGGGCTACATATCCCTTCTTCTAGGAGCTGTATTATTCAGCTACTTTGGCCATATGTGGTATAGGATAGGCCAATATTAGTCTTTCAGTGTAATTAATTCTATGCATTGTGCAAAATCCATTTTTGGGAGAACCTGCATTTTACAATCTGCATTTTAAAGACTCACTCCCAGACAGGCGTTGCCAATAATCCACCACCACTGTGACCAACAGACAATTTTTAAAAAACATTTTACAGAGGAGCAAGTCTTTGCATGAAAGGAGACTTCACTGACCATAGATGTAGTCACCTATGAAGGCATGGGTAATTTTCATTGTAATTCTTTTTCCAAATGTGCCATTCATTTCCCCCCTTAGAACTGAATACCATTCCCTAACAGAAAGCACTATACCTCCCCTCCTCCTCCCTGTTCAATGATCCTGAAGACCAAGTCTAATGAGGGTTGTAGGTGAACAGGTTAATTGCAGAGAGGGTTACCTGGTCATCTACATGACAAAAAGACTGCAGTATCTTCCAAGATGTAACAATGTTGTTTTATTATTGTTGACAACAAATAGTATACAGGTCCTTAACAGGGAAGGGCCACCCAGCTAAGGCTGAGTGACAAGACATAAAAATAAAGAAGCAGAAAATTAAGGTGTGGCTCTCATCCAGTTTGCCAGGATCCAGGAAGCAATTACTTTTGGTATTTATTTTTTCCGGATTGCTACTTCCAGCTTCATTTTTTCTTGCCGAAGCGTTGTGGGGCAGCCATACTCAAAAACTGAGGGGCCAGAGAATCCCAAGCCCGTGCTTTGATCCGGCCAGCGCTTCTCAAACTGCTGGTCCTGACTTCACGGCCAAACCTATAGAAACGATCAGAAGCGGAGAGCAACATAGAGAATGCAATGCCTGAAGGGACAAATTGGGCCCACTTTGGGGAAATCAAAGTCATATTCCCTCTGATAGATCATCCTATCTCCAGCCATAGCTGGTCAAATGACTCCAGAAAGCTCAGAAGCAAAGAATTATGGGTACCGTTTGCCTCCAGGACTTGACTCTGAAATGAATTGGATTGTGGGTCAGGAAGTAATTAATTCTTTTTAAAGGACAGAAAGGTGAAACGATGAAAGGCATCCTTTGTTGAGGTTATACATGAATAGGGATGCCAACAAATGGATCATTTATTCATTCAGTTCTCAATGCACTTCATAGTACTGATTTGCATTGGACAGGCAGCAATCATTTGCACCAGTAAGCCAGGAATTGTATGTAGCAACAGCACAGAGAAGCATAAAGAACTCCGTTCTGATTTCCCCATGTTTTTCCCTGCAAAAGCCTGGAGGAAGAATGAACCAAAATTCAGTTTCATTTTGTCCAATTTTTAGCTTTCTGTTAGTTTCAAACCAGGGTGTAACATAAACCTTATTAAATTGCTGAATAAACACAACAGAAAGTCAATCAGTTTATTTCAAACACAATTCCTGGTTTGTACAGAGATGTAAGCTGGGAATTCAGTAAAGTAAAACAACCTTGGTTAATTTTTCTCCTACAGCTGGAACCAGTACTTGACCTTAATTCATCTAGCAGACACAACATAAAAAAGAACAAAACAAAACAAAAAACCCCACAGATTGGAAAGCTCTATTTGGATAGCAATTTACACATTATATCTTGTTCTCCTTTAATTGCCTCTAAATTGTGAAGCTGTTGCCTAATATTTACAATATATGATGCCACGAGAGGTTAGTGAAATCTCTGCAAATCTCTGCGCACCATTTGGATGAAAAGCGTAAGAAGCATCAGCAGAAGAGTAACTGGATGTTTTAATGTAACCACTAAAAAAATATTTTTCAAATCAAATCCAGAAAACAGACTAAAATGAAACTTCGAAATTGCATAGAAACATGAAGTTAACATATTTGCTTCTATTTCACCTGAAAATGCATATAGTTTTGCTTAATAAACCTGTAATCAATCATACCTCTGTGGCTGGAATAAGAAGGAAGGGCTGCGACCAGGTCTCTGCGCAGCATGTAACAATGTACGGAGAAGGACATCCAGCAGATTTTCATCAGGTAAGCTCTGACCAGTGTGGGCCTCACCCTCTTGTGGCTGTAGGAAGAAAGCCTGGAGTTCATCAGAACATGCAATTGGACAGGAGGAGATTTTGCCCCAAGTTTAAGGGGTACAACAAGTTGGATGAAAACCCAAGACAACAACAGCTCACCCTTATTATGCAGGAACAGTATGTAGGTGTTGCATACTGACTGTAGCTTCAGCTTGAAGACCTAGGTATTGGAGAAGATCTGTCCTGCACCATAACAAAATAAAGGCAGCTACTTCCCTTTGCTTTTACTCTAGCGGCTGGATCCACACAATATGCCTAGCCAGGTTAGTTAAAGATCAAAGGGTTGCATTCACTTGACATGTTAAGCTTGGTTAGTTTTAATCCTGTGTTGTTTTTAGATGGGAAGTTTAATGTGTTGGGAAACCTAGATAATGTGTTAGTGTATGTACTGTGCAAACCCTCAACATGCATTAAGTGTGTTATGCAAACCCAGCCAATATACCTTGCCTTTATATTTTGATCAGCCTTCTACAACTTGGCATCTTTCAGCTGTATATGTTTACAGCTCCCATTCTCCCCAGACAGGTTAGCAATGGTACGTTTTGAACTGGAGAGCATCAGCCTGGGCAAGGCTGCTTCAGATGTAAATCTTAAAAGTACACTCTGGTTTAATTTTTGCCCGATACCTATAACAAGAGAAAGAGTACTCTGAGTTGGATATATATATATATTATATATATATTATATATATATATATTATATATTATTAATGCTCAGTTTGTGTGTTTCTTAAAATGCACAGCTAATCTGTAGCTCTTCTATTTCAGCCCCCAATATGCTGTGAGTCTTTATAAGCCGCTTATCAATCTTGAATTTGCAAGGACACTTTGGGTAAACTGATGTCTCCATATGAGAATATGACAGGCTATGTCAATCTGGAAATTCTCTTGCTGCAAATGTGCCCTTAGAGACACCAGGAAGTAAAGAAGCCTCTTCATTCAAGTCAGCCGAAGGCGCCTATTTATCAGCAAGACAGTTTTAAGATTCCTAAAGGGAACTTTTCCTGCATGTTCTTTTCCCAGCAGCAGCCATATAACAAAAAGAACAGAATTCCTCTAAAAAGACATCCTGAAGATCATATTTATCAACTGCATATCTTGTGAAAAAAATTATGTAGGAAGCTATTTCCACAAGGTATAAATACAATATACTATTTATTGAGCGGTCACTCATTAGAGCACATGCCCACAATACATACAAACATGGATATACTTGTTACTAGCATAAGGACGACAAACAGCAACATAGTTTCTCCAACTTGAACCTCCTTACACCTTTTGTTGCTGAAATTATGCTTAGAAAACAATCTGAAATTCTCAGGTTGCAGCATTCTAAGTTGTATACACAGCAAGAGCGATAGTCACAAAAGAAATGTGTCCTAATCCACAAATAATTCCACAGAGTTTGCAGACATTATACTCCTTTGACAGAGCTCTATAGAATTACTGGAGATCTTTATTAGCGCCAAAATCAATTACTACTTTCTTAAGACCACCTATTGTCCATAGCTGATAGCAGATAAGAGGAAAAAATAATAGAAGAAACTAGAAGAAATCTGGCTTAGCTACGGAGCTTGGTGGATCACAAGGATGCTTCGTCCTTCTTGGGGAGTTCCCGAAATATCAGAAAAATGGTTGGGACTGGGAAATATAGATGATCAAAGGACATTAGCTATAAACCCGTCACAGTTGGGCTTGTTTTTTCTCGCCTGGTCGAGCTTCAGTAAACCTTCTCACCTCCAAATGGGCAAGCTGATGCCAGGATCCCCAGCTTTGTCTCTGTTGGTAGGAAAAGTGCAACTGTCCCATTTGGATGGGTGTAATGTAGGTCGGGGCAGCCTGGCTGTAGTGATGGGTAGTGGGAGTTGGCATATCTATAGCAAAGCCTTCCTCTGGTCAAGTTCAGTCTAGTCTCTCTCTCTCTCCTTCACCCACTTTACAAGGTTGTGTTAAAGATGAAATCTGGTGGGAGCAGGAAGGCAACTATGCACCTGGTCTTAGCGAAATAGCAATACGGAGATTCTCAGTCATTCAGGTCAGAGATAGCTCTGAAGAAGCTTCTCGGATGACAAACCTCTTCAAAAAAACCGCCCCAGAAAGTCCCTTGCCTCTTGAAAAAGCAACAACCATGACCTGGATGACCTAGAATCTCCACAGACACCCGGCCTAAAGTTAACAGATAACAAATAATCAGAGTTGGAAGAACCTTGTAGGTCATCCAGTCCAACCCCCTGCCCAAGCAGGAGACCCTACAAGGCAGCTTTGCCACAACTGACGCCCCAGCCACACCTGCGGCTGAAACTTTCCCTCGAGGAAAGCGCGGGAAACAGATGGAAAGCCGAAACAGTCCCCCGCGTCCCGCTCGTCTGTTTCCTCGGGGGGCAACTTACCATCCAGTCTAAAAACCTCTCCGGGTAGCCATTGGGTTCTTCGGCCAAGAGTTCTTGGGAGCCGAGCGCCTCCTCGAGACTCCGGACCGACCTCAGGCTGCCCGAGAGAAGCAAGGCCAGCGCTAGGAAAAGGCGGGAAGCGTCCATGGTGGAGGCTCCCGCTCCACTCTCTCTCTCTCTCTCTTTCTCGCCTCTCTGCTCCCCACCCGTCCTGCTTCCCTTTCTCCTGGCAGCGCCTTTATATCTCCTGCCATCCCAGACGCGGGGCGGGATTGATGACACGGGTGGCGGCAACGGTTTGCAAGGCAGCAGCCCATGCGGTGCGGGCCCTGCGGCAGCTCCCCGTGACGAGCGGAGTGGGACCGCGACGGTCCCTGACAAGAGGCGAGCGCCGTTGCCGTCTGGGGCCGCTTGCGCGTTTATTGCGAGGATAAATCCAGCAGAACGGCTCTTTTCGGCCCTGGTGGGACGCGTGGGCTAATTGCTTGTTTACCACGATGTGTGTGGTTTGCGCCGGGGAAATCGAGGCCGGCGATTTGGACGCTGACCCCCCCTCCCCTGTCCTCCCAGTCGTCTCCTGCAGACGGCTTGGATTGATGGGTCTACTAGAGCCCCAGATAGGCTTGCGTGGGACGGGGCATTTGTCAGGCTTTTTCGCCAGCCGCTTTTCAACAAGGCCCGCTTTCCCTGAGGCATTCACGTCGGCAAAGCGCGTTTATAATGAAACCCATTTATAACACGCGGCCCGGGGATCGGACAGGGAAGGGGGTGTGCGTGTATGTGTGTATGCCGGGCTGAAGGAATACACGCCCAGCCACCTTAACAACTGTCTCACTTAGCAACAGAAATTTTGGGCTTAATCGCAAGGACTACCCGTAAACGAGGGAGTGTTAAAGTAAGGTGGCAACTGCAATTCAAGGACCTTGGAGTGCTCATCTCTAATGATCTAAGTGCTAGAGCCCCAAAGGCATTAAGCCAAAAAGGCATTAAGAGTTGTTAACCTAATCTTAACCTAGCTTTTTCTCCGGTAGCATCACACTACTAACTAGGGCATAAAAAACATTTGCCAGACCAATACTTGAATACAGCTCATCAGTTTGGAACCCGCATTACATATCTGATATTAACACAGTTGAGAAAGTCCAGAAATATTTCACAAGAAGAGATCTCCACTCCTCTACTTGTTGCAGAATACTTTGTGCCACCAGACTCAAAATTCTAGACCTAGAAAACCTAGAACTACGGCGTCTTCGGTCCGATCTAAGTATAAGATATAAAATCATACATTGCAATGTCCTACCTGTCAATGAATACTTCAGCTTCAACCGTAACAACACAAGAGCAAACAATAGATACAACCTCAAAGTAAACTGCACCAAACTTGATTGCAGGAAATATGACTTCAGCAACAGAGTGGTCAATGTCTGGAACTCTACCTGACTGTTTTCTTCCCCAAACCCCAGAAACTTTAACCTTAGACTGTCTGCTATTGACCTCACCCCTTTCCTAAGAGGTCTGTAGGGGCGTACATAAACGCACCAACGTGCCTACAGTCCCTGTCCTATTGTTTCTTTTTATTATCCATTTCATGTATTCATAACTGTGTTTATACTTATATTTATTATCTTGTAAGCAATTGACAAATCAAATCAAATAAATCAAATAAAAGGTGTGGGATAGGGAAGCGTCCCTGCTCTATGGGAAAGGAAAAACCTCTGGCATTTACAGGTAGTCCTCGATTTACAACACATCGCTTAGTGATGATCTGCAAAGTTCAAACGGCACTGAAAAAAGTGACTTGTGAGCACTTTTCACATGACTGTGGCAGTATCCCCTCAATCACATGATTTACATTCAGAGGCTCTGCCAACTGACTCACATCTATGACGGTTGCAGCATCCCTGAGACATGGGAACCCCTTTTGCGACCTTCTGACAAGCAAAGTCAATGGGGAAACGAGGTTCACTTAACAACCGTGTCACTAATGTCCGCAATTGCAGTGATTCACTTAACAACCAGGGCAAGAAAGGTCATAAAATGGGTCATAAAAACTCAACAAATTTCTCACTTAGCAACATACATTTTGGGGTCAATTGAGGTCATAAGTTGAGGACTACCTGTATTCTCCCTGGTGCAGTATAAAGGCCCAATACTTTTAAAAAAAACTTCCTTATTTTTACAGAAGCTAACTGCCCTAGTTAATTAGTAGGGCTTGGGCAGAAATCAAGCTAGCGGACCATGGAAATAACTTCATGGGATAGTTTTCTTCCCATCATATAGCTGTTAGAATATAAGTAATCCTTGACTTACAGCAGTTTCATTTAGCGACCGTTCAAACTTATAATGGCATCGAAAAAAGTGACATGCCTGTTTTTCACATAACCGTTGCAGCGTCTCCAGGGCCATGTAAACAAAATTCCGCTTGGCAACAGACTCATATTTATGACAGTTGCAGTGTCCCAGGGTCATGTGATTACTTTTAGTGACGTTCTGACAAGCAAAGTAAATGGGGAAACCTGATTCACTTAACAATGGTGTTACTAACTTCACTACTGCAGTGATTCACTTAACAAGCGTAGCCAAAAAAGTAAAATGAGGCAAAATTCACTTAACGACTGTCTCACTTATCAACAGAAATGTTGGGCTTAATTGTGGTCGTACGTCAAGAACGACCTGTAATCGGGTGTGCGTTAAAGAAAGGTGGCAACCACAATGCAAGGGGTGGGCAAGCAGGAGGAAGAGAAAAAAACAACAACAAGCAAATAATCCACTCCCTCAATTTAAGTCATTTGTAAATTAAAGCCACTTTGTTTAAAGCACCAGGCTAGAAAGCGGGAGACCATGAGTTCAAGTTTTACCTTAACCATAAAAGCCAGTAATTTGGGGAAAAATAGGAAGAAGATATGCTGGATATGTTTGCCCGCTTGAGTATTTGTAAAAATAATAAAGGTGGAATATATGAGGGCGATCCACAAAATAGATTACGTTTTGCGATAAAAAAAAAAAACAAAGTGTAGGAATTTTTTTTTATTATATACACTTGAAAGTGACACTTAAATACTACTTTTCAACATATTCACCAAACAAATTGAGGCACTTATCATAGCGGTGAACAAGCTTTGTAATTCCATTTTCATAAAATTCAGCTGCCTGAGATTTGAGCCAGTCAGTCATGCCCGCCCGCAGTTCCGTGTCGTCAAAGCGCTGTGTTCTAAGCCAGGTCTTCATCCTCGGAAATCGACTTTCGTGATCAGTTCATCAGTCACAATGCTCGGACGTCCACTCCGCTGTTCATTATGAACGTTAGTTCATCCATTTTTAAACTTAATGCACCATCGGCGCACTCCACCTTCAGTGATGATGTTGTCCCTGTACACTTCACACAGTTGCCAAAAAATTTCAATCGGTTTATGGTTTTTTGCCAACAAAAACCTTATCACTGATCGCACCTCACAACTTGCGGGATTTTCAATTGCAGCACACATTTCAAACATTTGCTGTGAAATAACGGGCAACGATGCGAACCTCCCACTAGCACGACTAGATGCAGACTGAGCGGCGGACACACAGACCAAAGATGGCCACGCCCCTTCTTGCTACAGGCGAAAATGTAATCTATTTTATGGATAGCCATCGTAAATAAAAATTAAGAAGGGAACCAGTTTGGTGGTGAAGGTACCAAGCTAGAAATCTGGAGATGGTGACTTCCACTCCTGCATAGGCATAAGCCTAGCTGGGTGTCTTTGGGCCAGTCAATCTCTCTCAGGCTCAGCCCCAGGAAGGAGGCAAGGGCAAACTTCTTCCAAGAAAACTGCAGGACGAACACAAGCATTTGCCAGTGGTCAAAACACTGACTCAAAAACATACACATACAAACTAATAAGCAAGAGAAAAAGATGATCATCGGACCAATTCGTTGTATCCCAAGATGCGACGTGTATAATTATTATACACAAACTAGTTTTGCCACAGAATTTAGAAATTGGACAGCCTCACTTGACCAGTGGATTCAGTCTGAAGAAAAGCACAAGAGTACAACGCCAAGGAGAAGAACCATGTTTATTGCCAACACCATACTGGTAGCTTGCTTTACAAGAAAGAGGGAGCCTGAACAATGGATAAGCCAAGATTGTTATAGAGGGCTACAAGTTGGCAACATCCTAGGGATCGGATTGGCTGCTCTGTTTGGGAAAGCTAATCAAGTCCTTGTCTGTGTACCTGGGGTGAGTTCTGCTTTTAGGCAAAATGGGCTTTTAGGAGAACAGCAATGCTGGGAAAGCCCGTTGTTAAGGCGATGGAAGGCTGAGGCCATCAGGAGATAGAAGGCTGGGTTTCTCCTGGTTGCAACTCCCTTGGGCTGTGCTGTGAGCTGGTGAGGAGACTCTACTCTTTGGTTTAGATGTGGTTGCAGGACGCTTTATCCGGGGCATGGAAAGTCCGCCTAGGTTTGATGGGATTAGTCAAAGAGGTGAACAGGGTTTGACCCTAATGTCCAAAGATCAGGGAGCAAAAGGGTAGTATGTTCGTTTTGTTTATTAGATTTATTTTCTGTACTGTGGTAGGGCTAAGCATTTTGTGGTGCAGGGAGCAAGATAGGATTGGGCAAAGCCAAGGAGACACAGTTTCTTGGGTTTGGGAAGGAGTAGGCAGAGCGCGGAGGGAGAAGGCAAAAGGTTTTTCTTTAGGAAGAAATTGTCTGGCAGCTCCAGAAAACTCAAGGCATGCAAAACTGCTCCGTTTCCTTTGAAGCGGGAGCTGAGCCAGTTCTCTTGCAGAATTCATTGCCTTGGCTTCCCCAGGTGACAGAAATCCCTTTCCCAGAAGGACATTTGGACCTGGTGAGGTTTCTGACTAGCTGCATCTTTTGAATGTGAAATAAGCTACAGATAGTCCTAACAAAGAGATTGTGTACATACAGTATACCTGTTTGGATTCTCATGTTTTACTAAAACACAGTTTGCTTTTACCAGAGTTTTTCAGAAAGCTACAAATTCCTTGATTCAGGCAATATGTTCTCTGATAAACTATGATTTACAAATGGTTAGATCAAAACATTTTGCCAAGCCAGAACCAAGCCAATCTGATTATGGTTTAATGTAATGTGAACCTAAAGTGTCTCTTTGAATAACAAGATGGGTGGTAAATAAATTAGATGATAAATAGATAGACAGACAGACAGATAGATATGATGATAGATGTATAGACACAGATGATGGTGATGATAATTGATAGATATAAATGATATATACATATACACACACACATACACCATAGATAGATAAAAACTGAGGGCATTAAAAACAGTCTTTCATTTCTTGGATCTGAATGTGAGAAGCATGTTGGTTGACTTAGATTTTTTCTTGGATCCTTAGAATTTTTACCTGAAAGGGAAGAAATTCCATGGACAATATATGGCTTTCATTCATGCCAAAGCGCTTTACACAAAACCAATTTCTTCCTGCCAAGCCTTTGCATTTAAGAAAAGTATGCTTCCGATGCAAAAGTGTTTAAGTGTGTTTGTGTGAGATTTTTCTGTACAACCCTTAGGCAACAGGAGAAAGTGATGAATCCCTCTGCCTGCATATTAATTCCTGGGTTGTGTTTCCTGCAGGCTTAAAAAGCAACTGATTAATAGTTCCAATAACAATCAAGTATTTCTCTGCCTTGGCACCATGGACAGGGTGGTATCCATCAATGCAAGGAATAAGCTGCACAAGATACAGCTTTTTGTTTATCAGCGATACATCTCTGGGAGTGGAGAAGACAATGAATTTATATTTTAATGTAAAATGCCCTGCAGGTGTCATGTCCTGCTCATGGTATAAAGTGAATAAACTGAAGCAGTGGAGGGAGGGAGGGAGGGAGGGAGGGAGGGGTAGAGAGACAGACAGAGAGAGAGAGAGAGAGAGAGAGAGAGAGAGAGAGAGAGAGAGATGCAAAAACAGGTTTCTCATAGAGGATCAAACTGATCGCTTGCTGACTGACTGCCTTTCCTCAAGGCAAGATGTTCCACAAAATAGGGGCAGCAGCAGAAAAGGCCCTCTTCCTTGACCCTGCCAGTTGAAATTCTTTGATTGATGGACTCTGTAGCATATGCATTCCCTGACCGACTGAATGGAACAGGCTGATATGACGGGGTGAAGCTGGTTCCATAGGGATGCTCTTATGACAACACTGGGTGGGGACTCAGGAACCTACCTGGTTTTGGTGAACTACAACTTCCAGTATCCCCAGTCAGTATGGCCAATCATCATCGTCCTAGGTTCTTCGATCCTGTACTTAGCCAACTTGAAGAAGAAAAGGAAAGGATTCCATGTAGGTATACACCCAAAGATGTTTTTTTTTTCAAAAGGCAACTGATGGCTTATTTTTGAGGAAAAAAGAAAAAGACATTTTGCTGCTCATCCAAGAAGCTTCATCAATTTTGGTAGGATGGAGTGGGCTATGGAGGGCTTAATTCTGATAGGATGGGGGGCGGGGGAAAGATGGGAAGGATCATATTTATTTGCAGTCAATCCCCCCCCCCCATACCGTCAGAGTTAATCCCTCCATAGCCCCCACCATCCTGCCAGAATCGATGAAGCTTCTTGGATGAGAAGTGAAATATCTTCTTCCTCAAGGAAAAAACTGTCAAGCTGCCTTTTGAAAAGCACCTTTGAGACAACTATGACTGAGAATTTCCACAGATGCTTTCCAACTAACTTTGTGGCTTGGTTCCCATCATTTTATGGGGCATCTACGTACCATGATCCACTTTTGAGTCTCCCCCACCCATTTTTCCTGCTGCTTCCTATTGAAAGGAAGAAAAGGCACATTGAATTGATTGGTGTTGTAATAATCATGTCTGGCCATATCCTTCCACCACTGTGTTTTAAATAAGGAAATCATGGAGGGGGTTGGAGAAAGAAATGCATTACACAGATTCTGCAGGGGAAGGCATTTAGATTAATCAGTTATTGAAAAAGGCAGGTATTTGGCTGAATCAAAAGTCACAAAGAGGAAAACAAGAGCTGAAAGGAAGAACTGAGGAAATTCCTGGAAAATCTTGGGAGTATTTGTACCCCAAGAAAAATGATAAATAACAATTTCGAGGAAGCCCGCTGGCTTCCTCAGGGCAGGAATGAGTTTGATGTTGGTGTTCTGAACAGGATGAAGAAAATCAGGAATTGGTCAACCACACAAAACCTCCCACTAAAAGTGTCAAAGAACAAAACAATCAAATCACAAGCCTGAAATCTGAGTACCTGTACATATTTTTTACAACCGTTCCTGCTGCATAAAGAGCATATGTGAATTGAGCTTTGAGCAAAAGTGACAAGGGAACCTCATGAGACCTATTTGGATGTGTAATGTTTGTAGTGTTGACGATCTTGGCAAAAACACCAAAGACATTTATGTTATGTTATGAAGGGGAGTACACTTTCCAAATAACCGGTCCCTAGTTAAGCAAGATGAAGAACTTCCTTTAGAAAAACTGTTTCAATTCAGAAGTCGATTCTGGATGTTGATAGAGCAATGCTGCCACCTTGTGACTTGTGGAGAAAACCCAGACTGAGGCCTGCTGCTAAGAATACCACACCACACAAACACAAACTGCAGTGCTTGAGATCATAATGGAGGACTTGCAAACTGGTAACTTAAATACTGGATGCTATTTTAAAGACACTAAGAGCCGGGACACATCAACAGGCAGAAATGTTTTCTTCATACAGAAATTGATATCTGCCAGCCAGATAAATCCATAGTGACTTGCTGATACAATATAGTAATTTGATTCAGTGCTTCAGCAATCGATTGATTATGTTGATTACCCAAAATCCATTAGAGCCGTTTCAAATCAGAGTAGGTAATCCTGTGATAAATATGCAGTGGTGTGGTCTGCATTAAGCCCGTGTTTCCTTTTTTTGAGATCAATTTGACATCACCTTGTTAGGCCATACAGCCTGCCAGTTAGATCCCTTAAGAAGAGCCCATGAGGCCAATCCGTAACGGCAAAATCCAACCCTTGCTACGTGTCCCCAGGACCATTTGGTCATTGACTTCTGAACTTGTCTAATAACCATGGACAGACTTGTCAGTTTCTCTAATTGGGATTCTTTTAAAGAGTCCTGCAAAATTACTGGGAAAAGAATCCCAGCAAAATATTATTGGTTGTTGGATTCTGGAAATTGGAGCACCTGCCTGTATACATTTGTAATCATTTACCTACCATTTTAAATTTTGCCAGAAAAACAGGCTGCTGTGAACAGTATTTCCAAATAGGGAAAAATATGGTACCATAGAATAGCACTATAATATGACAATTAGAATCCGTAAGCCTTTTTAGAGTGTTTTTCCTGATTATAATTGCCTAGATTTCTGCACCAGAGAAAAACAAATCAGAGTCTGACCCAATAATTCTTCACTTCTATGCAACCAATGTAATGTCTGGTTTAGAGGGTTGAACTTGGTTTGGAGAGACCTTGTGTTAAGTCCACTCTCTCCCATAAAAACTCAAAAGATGACTTTGTAAAAACACCTTTTCTCCCCAATTTATCTTATTGTAGGAAAAAAAAATGAAACTGCAGGAAGCTGTGCCCCTGGGGGAAAGACATACATCAAAATCAATAAATAAATTTTCACAGATTTCTTACTTTGTGGAGATCTTGCAGACTTGTTTAAAGGCCATTTAATCATTTTTATTGATTTCTCCCCCCTATGGAGACCAAAGCATCAAATGGATGGTATTTCCTGAGAGTATTTACTAAGGCCACATCATGATGATCTAAAAAAATTAATACTGAATCAACCCATCTGTAAAATATGATTTATGTTTTGCTATGGTTGCCCATGCCATAATTGTTCAGACAATTTTGCTTAGAGTCCAGTTAGCAACATCACTGTTTCCTTTGTTTGTGGCAGGTGGGCAGAAGCACTGTGAGACTTCATTTTTTAACAGCAATGAGATATCAGTTCAAATTCCTGCTCAGTTGTGCATCATGTTTTTAGGTCAACTACTAATTTATTTATTTATATATCATGTTTAGAAACTGTCCCTCTCCTCACAGAGAGGCTCTGTCCAATGTACACTGTTTTTTGCTGTGCAGAGGTTATCCCTTTCATAAAATGGCTGCTGTGGGAGCCGGGTCTAGTCACTTAGCATTCATTTTCCAGAATAAAATCAGAAGAGTGTTTCCTCCCATTCATCTCTTTCTTGTTTCTGGGCAATTATTTCCAATTTTCTGAAAAAATGTACTTTCAAACAAAGCACTGCTGTACAACCATCTATGTTTTTTTTTTTTTAAAAAAAAGAAGTCTGGGAACAAGAATGAGACTTGAAGGCATTCTTAAAAATAAAAAGATTAAGCCACAGTTTGGTACTGTACAACACGCCAGCTTCCTATTTATCTTATAAAACCCAAACAGAGAGCCTTGTGGGCTAGGGTGAAAAAAATGAGCCAGTTTGGTCTAATCTAGTGGCTAAGTCCTCAAGCTAGAAAGCAGGACATCAGGTGTGAGAGATGTCTTCCACTCAGATAATCTGCCATGCCGCTTTAGCTATTGTAGTTCATCTGGATGGCAGAGGAACATTCTTGAAGTGAGAGAGCAGAAGATGTCAACCATAGTCTAGTTCATTTCTTATTTCAGCTATCACGCAAAAAATCAAGTGTATTCCTGGCAGGAAACTGCAAACTCTTGCAAGACTTCATGAAACAGGCAGCCTTTTTTGGGTGGACCATGCTAATAGGCCCTAAGACAGGGGTGTCAAACTCGTAGCGTCACGTTGTCGTCACATGACATATTGTCTTTGCTAAACCGGGGGTGGGGGTGGCCAGCGTGACGCATCCGGCCCGTGGCCCACGAGTTTGCCACCTCTGTCCCAAGAGATCCACTGCTCCTCGGAGATCAGATGAACACACTAATTCAGGATAGGTCTTGCAGGGAATAAGGCCTCTTCAGAGTCTTCTGGATGTGTCCAAGTGGCACAGCCAATACTAAAGTGGTTTTGTAATGAAATACTTTTAAGCAGAAATATCCTACATGCAAGGAAAGCTTAGATAGCTACAGCTTTTGAGGATCTGGTTCAGAGGCACTTGCCCTGTTGAGAGCAGGTGTTATTAATTGTAATATCAGCTGTTATTATTTCAGGCTGTCAGTTTCTCTGACAGAAAGAACAAAGAGACCTCTGGCTAGCCAGGGGATAAGAGCATTTCTTTTGCCTCACAAACTCCGTTTATTTGTGGAGTTCTTGTGGATGCCATATCCTGGTGAACGGCACAAGTGCGAAGTAAGCAAATATAACATGTTTTTCTTTCATCTAGCTGTCGTTATAATATGCCAAATTGGCCCTTTTCCTTGCCTCCCCCACCCCATAAAAACAGTGGACAGAAGATGTGGGAGACAGAGAAATTCTCCATTTCAAGAATTTGATCTATACTGATTTGGTTGCCCATGAATTCCAGAGCATTTGCCACAAAATTCAAAATGGCTTTCAAAAATGTAGGACTCTTGTTAGTCCAGAATTCTGGCTAGTTTTCTACTTCACGGTGCAACACTTGCATAACAGTCAGCAAAAGACGGATAGTGCTTCTTAAGAGAAAAAATATATATATACTGATATATTTTCACAGTTCACCACTCCTGACAACCGTTAGAGGAAGCCAAGGCTTCCCAGAAACATACGTTTTAATGCCAGCAGTTTTCAAAATATTTTTGGCAGCAGCCTGATGGGTTTCCATTCATACAGCAATCAGGAGAAGACGACAAAAGAGACAGTTCTAAGTAGAGCTTTAGTTGCAAATGGTTCCTCCATTAGGAGATCCACTCTTACAGAGAAAAAAAATCACACCATTAACTTCTTAATCTTAATTTGCATTCAAGGCGAAATAGTAGGCCCTTGAGAAAAAACATCAAGCAGAGAGCAGCAAGAGAAGGAAAATAAAAAGTAGATATGTCCTATCATTTGGAGATAACATTTCATGAACCACCCAAGCAGAAAAATAAAGAGAGAATACAAACAATCTTATTTTTGTTAATATTTTAATGTTACATTTGCAGCATAAATAAAAAGGCACATTATATGTTTGGTAAGAACAGTGGCTAAAAGAACAAGTTGCTAAGTGGCAGGGTTTCGTGTATTTATTCATTTTTAAAGTTTTAAAAATAGAAGAATACAAAGATGAAATGCCACAAAACTCACCCAGGCCTGTGGTAGCCAACACAGGACCACGGGAACCACGGGACAGGTAAAATGCTAGCTTGTGAGGACCTGCTCACAGGAGCACTTCGGTGAATTATTTGTTGGCTTACCAGTCAAGGGGATACATCACTCCATAGTTCACAACCCTCCCTCAGGCCTATTCATTTTTTCAGGCAAAAGAAGGGCTGGAACCTCAGATCTACCTACGTTTCAGGAAGTGACACATCAACAAGGCCACTGCAGAAGGAACGGCAGCCATGGAGGAGAAAAGAGCCGATATATACCTATATAGTTCTATATATATTTATAGATATGCATTTCATTTTATGAAATACTAAATCCTCTTTTGTGGTTAAGCATTCCGGGATCTCTCTCCCCCACCCTCAATTTATTGATCATAAAACAAAAAGCTCTCCATATACTATTTCTACATTTGAAAAGATAGCAAAAACGAGGCAGGCAGCTATTACGGAAAGAAGGCAGGCATCCGAAGGGATCCTGCAGAACAGCCATTTTGCTACAAGAAGGGAAGACTATGGATATGTAGGCAGCTGGGATCCATGGGAGAGAAACCCAGAGGTTGTGGAGATGTGAGAGGAAGCACCCTGGGCAAATCAATGGTGATCAGACATGACATACACATCACTCTGGATGACTGGACAACATGGAAACCAAACAATAGACTTCTGGGGTGTTTACACATTTACAAAAACAAGGTCTATTATACAGGAAGAAAGCTTTCTTGGGTAAAGATATATTTTTCTCTCTCAATAGCATGAGGAAAAATTACGGACCTAGGACAACTGGTTTAATGACCAAGCTGCAAGTAAACACATCTACTCTACTCCTGTCTCCAAAGGATGAAAAGTTACAACTGAATGCATTTGTGATCAGGGTTTCAAATGGGTAGGAGAATCATTAAATATATTTATTACAGTTCTTGCAACTGACATTCAGCTGCCGGGATTTAAGCATTGAATACAGAGTTTAGCACAGGAGAAAGAAAGGAAAATATCTGCTACTGACTCAGATACTACTGCATTGTAACTGTTACTCCATCTTCTGTATATCCCTTGCTAGGATGTGAATATTTGCAAAATTGTAATGATGCAGCCTTCTTCAACCAGATTGAAGGAAAGCTATAGTAGAAGTACTTTTGTCAAGGATTGGAGCTCAGTCACGTCGCTCAACATACAGATTCTGAGAGAATGCTTCAAGTATTGGAAAGTATCCTGAGCCCATCTATTGCACTGCAGTAGCTCCAACAATGTGCTTACTTGTTGAAAATAGGCCTTCTCTTTCAAATGATTCTCCACATCCTCCAATACTGAGCATAGGATTATACCTTTCCTAAAGCTTCAGTACTGGGTCCTTAAAGGGCTTTAGTGCTTGCATGCTAATTCTCCTACAAAAATGCACATTAAAAAAAACCTTTCAACAGCGTTCTTTTTATGGGTATCATTATAAAGTAAAAAATCGTTAGTATGGGGTACCTGGATTTCTCCCCTTGACTTCCCTAGTCTTAGTACTGTAGACAATCTGGGACCTTAGTCTTATTTCTGCCATAATAATATTTATTTGTTATACCTCATCTTTCTACTTGAGCAAGTTAAGAAGCAATTTCAGTGGAATATCTCCAGCAGATGTAAACATGGAGACAATTTCTAATGGACAGGCAGTTCCTCAGTCAGATCCTAAGCTGCATTAAAGATCAATAGCAATACTTCAAAATGTGCTCTCTAAGTCCCACTGGCAAGCAGTGCAAATCACGCAACCCTAGTAACATATGCTCCTTGATTTAGTTACTACCCACAAATCCAGTGACAGTTGAAGATCAAGGATCAGTTCCAAACTGCAGACTTCTTTCAGAGGGTGTGCAATCTTACTCAAAACAGACTGAGTCTTAATTCCAAAGTTCCCTTTGTTACGGATTTAACAGCATCTGTCTATTGTCTGAATAGAATTTCAGCTAGCAGTAATTTCCCTCATCCAATTAATCCCTGAATTTAATTGCACTCAAGGGTACTGGTTTCTTCTTGAAGCTGGAAAGATAGGAACAAAAGAATCACACAACACTTCTACTCTAAATCACTGGATGACTTCCTTCACCCACAGCAATTTTAGATAAATTTTTGAAGAGCATAGGGGACAAAACAGAACTCTATGGCACACCATAGGCTAATGGCCATAGTATCAAGCTAATTGTTTTCAGCACCACCTTCTGGAAGTTGCCCAAGAGAAAAGGCTGAAGCCACTGCAAAACAACTACACCAACTAGTTCAGAAGCAATCATGGCAGATGGTCCTGAAAGGCACTACAAGATCCAGACCAATTAGCTGAAACATACCCCACCAATTATCTAATTTCTTCTAATCTTCCAAAGCACACTCTGTAGCCTATCTTGCCCAAAAGCCAGACTGACATGGTTCTAGAAAAGGAAAGTTATTCTGAGAGTAGGCTTTCTGTACCATTTATCATTTTCCCTCTTATAACTGAAGAATATATTGCAACGCATCGATTGGGGCTTGCATTACAATTACTGTATGGCCAAAGGATTCCTCATCCATTTTTATAGGTTTTTGTCAATGAGTGTTTTTAAACTAGCAATCAATCAATCAATCGAAACAACTGATTACTTAATTGTAGACTAACTTCAGACAGAACTGTTGGTGAAAACCTCTCTTCTTATCCAATATTGGAAATATTTATAATTCTGTAATAATAATAATAGAAGATAGAGTATTCTGTGATATGCAATGTCTTGTCTAAATATCGGTTAGGTCACAGATCTGTTAAGGAGCTTCTGTCTCGGGGCCAGTAATGAACCTGAATGTTTCTTTTTTGTGTGTTTGCTAAACTTGGTTCATATGCTGCTGGGAAAAAGCTGGTGTGCAATACGTTCTTGAAAGGAGGAAGGTCCAGGGCAGAGATCCCTGAACTTGGCAACTTTTAAAGATGTGTGGACTTCAACTCCCAGAATTCTCCAGCCAGATATGCTTAAAGTTGCCAAGTCTGGGGACCCTTGGTCTAGGACAATTGATCATGACCATGCCTGTCTGTGATCAACTGATCAGCCATGGCTCCCTAACCCAGCTGACCCACTTGTGGGTGTTCATCCCTGGCTGGCCCTCCATGGATACTTAATTGCATGCCCCCCCGCCTTGGAACCCACCATAGGCGTTCGTCCACAGCTGGCCCTCCCCTGGTGTTAGAGAGAAGAGCTAAGCTCTGGGGGACTTTGGTCAAGAAACGCCACAGAGAGAGAAAGAAGTGGAAATTCTCACTTTGTGCTGGCTTCCAAGGCTAAAGCTCCTCAAAGAATTATGTTTTTCACAATTCCATGGCTGAGTTCATCATCTATTTAAGCCATAGTTTTTAAAAAATACATATTCCATATTTATTTTTACAAATACTTCCAGGTAGAGAACATACATAATATTTCTTCCTTCTATTTTTCCCAGAAAAATCCATATGAGGTGATGACTGATCTAAAGTCACCCAGTGGGCTTTCATTCCTTAATGGGACTAGAACTCACAGACTCCTAATTTCTAGCCTGATGCCTTAACCACTAGACCACAGGTAATTTGTTCAGTTTGGTCCATCAGTACTGAGTGAACACTGTCACTGTTGTTCATAAAATTAGTATATTGTGGTTTGTTCATGAAACTATGGCTTAAAGAGATGCATGAATCCAACCAATGACTTGTTTAAAACATGGAGAATGCAGTCTTGGAAGACATGAAATTTTCTTCCCCTTTAGAATATAACGTGAATGTCATCTAGTGAAGAAAGAACAGCGTTTAAAATCACAATATATTATTTGCAAGAAATAATCCTCTTAAGTACACACACACAAATACCATATAGTGCTGAAAAGAAAATGGCTTTGTAAAGAGATTACAAGTGCCAATCAGTCAGCTGGATATGCCAATAAGCAGAACTTGGAAGGGCTTTGCCCTGTCCTCAAACGTCGGTTAGAATGGCAATCCATTACCTAGTGCAATACCATTTATGCTAGAGCAACTTTAGCAATTTTAAAGATATGTGGACTTCAACTCCCAGCATGCACCCAACTTAAAGTTGCCGAGGTTGTGAGACATTGCTCTAGAGCAGAGGTGTCAAACTCAATTTCACTGATGGCTGCCTCAGGGTTGTGTTTGACCTCGGGGGTGCGTGGCCAGGATGGGCATGGCCAGTTTGACATCACTCATACTGGTGGAGTGGAGTGACATAAGGGCTCTAGAGCTCCATTTTCAGCTGCAATGGCCTCCTGCCACCCTCTGCCCTCTGCCAGCTTGCACCCTCCCCCCGCTCCATTTTCACTGGCAGAGGCAATGTGGGCTGGTCCTTGGTTGTTTCTAGTGTGCTCTGTGGGCCAGATCTAAGCACCCCACAGGCTGGATTCGGCCCCCAGACCTTGAGTTTGACACCCCTGCCCTAGAGGAAAGAGATTTTGGCAGAGAGCTGATGGGTGGAGGTGTGGTAAAACGGGAAGGCAGGGCAGAAAGAATTATTGTTCAACAGGACCAGAGTCATCTGTGAATTCTACTTTTCAGTCATTCCCCCCAGAAAATATGTTCAATAAACTTGTAAAAAAAAGTCAGGAAATATACCCTTCACTAAAATAGGATGGCACAGTTAAAAGAATGGAAGGCAAAAGCAGACCAGAAGCTGGTGACCATCCCTATCTAGCAATTTGGAACACTGCCATAAATGAGTGAGAATCCAATAAGTAAGCTGACCAGGGAACACAAAACAAGAATCCTCTTTGGTAGACAACAATAAAAACCACAATGGGAAACACACGCATACTTACACAAGCCATGTGTTTGCAGCTGTTGGTAATTTTTTTTTTAAAAAAAATGCATTTAACACAGAATTATCCTAAGAAAAAAGTACTGGAAAGCATTAACTGTCAACATTTTATACGATGAGCAATTCCTATCCTTGCTGTCTGTTCAAAGATTCCTTGATATGCCAGTACTACAGGTATACTGGAGACAGATTACTTGGGGCAAAATAATTTTCCACCCTGAGTTCCAGAATCTCTCTTCTTTTTTATATATGCAACTATTATCATCTCCCTTTCTGTTTGGCATGGGTAAGCGAATCTATTACATACAGCTTTTCTATAAGTTGCAAACAAGCAACGGTTACACTCAATAGCAGGCTGCTTGGTGGAACACAAAAGGATTACTGTATATGTCCATAGGTATTCTATGACAGCAGGGATGGTTTCGTGCGCAATCTAGATCCCACACATGCACAGATGAAGCTTTGTTCACTCGTGCACTGCTTGCGTAGCCCGGTTCCTAACAGGCAATGGGCTGGTACAATCAGGAGAATGTGACACGGGGCGGCTTTTCCAGAAGTAGGGAGAGCATAATGAAGTTGCAATAACAGAAGTCTATTTTTGGCTGCAAGTGTCTCCTACACAAACCCTGATACTTATAAGGAAAGCATGGCTGCCATAATGTTCTTTGCACCAAATCCTTATGGATTTTGAGTTACTAGTGGAAGGGCCACTGCCTAGGTCTTGTGTGCTGAAATGCACACTGTTACACTGAAACAGACATAAAGCCTGGCTCAGATAAATATGAACCATAATGTAACTTTTTGCTTAGCCTAATATGGGAAAGAGTCCCCTACTATGACTAAAACATAGTTTCTCATAGAGATGGGCACTCTATACCAATAGAACCAGAATGGGACACACTGCAATATTTCTCTAAGCAGCAACTAGTGGTATCATATAACTATTAGAGACATTTACCAGAATAAGGCGTGTTTTTTTTTACTATTATTACTGTAAAATTCAAAAGGAAACAACAAAAAAGGTAAGAAAAATATCTGAGCCTATCCAATAAAAGGGTGTTTCCTGATTCTGTTCTACAAAACCTGCATATCTCATGAAACTGTTCAGAGGAAAAGGCCACATACACAAGAATGGATCCAATAATTATGAACTACTGTAGTTCCATGAAATCAGAAGAACATATGAAAAATCACTTGCCACAAGAAGAAAAAGGAAAGATTATGAAAGCTGTTTGCAATTTGCTGGAGATGGGGGCGGGGAGTGTTTAAAACAAACCTAGTCATGATTTGATAGATCCTTGACATGGGTCTTTCCAGCCCAAGCATTGCCATTTGTGAAAACTGCTATACAAGGAAGCTTATAGAATCAGCTTCCTCATGAAGCTTATTAAATGCTGACATTTAATTACCAAGAGACAGGTTCACATGTTCTGGGAAGTTCTGGGAAAAGTTCTGTACTTATAGAAGATTATGGTACATCTTCCTCTCATAGAAGAAACTTTTTGCACATAAAATAGTAGCACTGCAGTAGCACAGGTGGCTGTACTAAACTCTCTCTCTCTTGTGTGTGTGTGTGTGTGTGTGTGTGTATGTATGTATGTATGTATGTATAATTATGTATGGTTTCCCAGATTGCTTTCTTTGCTACAAGGCACATTTTGTTAAAGGGTTCAGTAACAGACATGTGGCCCCTGGTCAATTGGCAGATTGGAAGGGTACACACTTAGAATAGTAATTTCTTATAAATATGGGATTGAGCCCAGAATGCACTTCCTTGGTACAATCAGAAAATAAGCTGAAATAAAATGAGACTCATTGCTCTAGAATATGTAGATCAGCCTTAGCATACCATGCACAGCTAATATTTTCTCCAAGCTAGAAGACTACTTGACAGGATCACACCTTACCCCGCTCTCAATCTCAAGAATTCTTTGCTTACTTGAAAGAAAATATTTTTAGACAACAACTTGGCCATCATCTGAAGTTGACTAGAGAGATCCTTGCTACAAACCCAATTGCTGATGTTATGAGTTTTAATATGTTTATTAAAGCTTTCTGACAACCAATGTGTCAGCTACATATAGAGGACTGATCACAGTCTAACCAATGCTTCACATAACTCAGTGGCCTTATAAGAACCACCTCTTACTGTGATTCCATGCAGCAGAAGTTATTTATACAGCCCGAATTTTGTAACTCCGGAACTACAGGTATTGAATAGCAGGAACTAAAGCAACATGCAGAATGTGGCTTCATTTTTAATAATTGCTAGGAGCACAGAATCGTATTAAGGGAACTGTTACAATCCACATGCAAGTACATGGAAAAGGGGATAGCAAAGCAGAGTTTAATTTTAAAATGCTATAAGAGAAATTATTTCCTTCAAATACTTTAAAAAATAATAATGATAAAATAATTTCAATTCTGTTCACAGGCTCTATTTGTACTAGGCTGGGCAATTTTTGGTTGAGGATACAGCAGAGTCCAATAGACAAGGTGGATATGGTTTCTAATTTTATTGAGGCCCTCCCCTCAAACATTTCTCCATCTCTAACAGCATGATACTTTAATCTATTTCTTCATTTATTAAATTTATCTGCCGCCCATTTTGTCACGCGGAGACTCTGGCTGGCTGATTGGCTTAATCTAACAGAAGAGTGGAATTTATCCAGTTTTAGCAGGAGTTCCCAGGGGTGCATAAGAATGTCCTCTTGGCCTATACTATGCGTCCTTTTGTTTGCTACACTCCCTTCTTATTCCAAAGTACTGGAGCACTGAGGCAGGGAACTCCTGGAACAGGGCTGCAGTCATGTTCTTTTAGGGTAGGCTAATGGAATGAGACGCTTTTTATGAAAGCTCTTTTATATTATACTCCTTGATTTTGAACCACAGTAGGTCCCCCATAAGAAGCAGCTTGCGCATTCTACCAGACCCATCAAATCAGGTCCTTTCCACAAGCCCTCTTACCTGTTCCTGGAGTGTTAAGGTCACTTCTTCTTACTGTCTCAGAGCCTGAGCACAGCTCTCACACTGACTGGAAGATTCAACATTTGTCTACTCTGCAACAGAATTAAGTGAACCAGGCTGAGTGACAATGACTGAATAGCAAGCAGCACAGATCACGAACTAAGGCAGAGGGAAGGCCACCCCAACGTCACATGATCTTTAATAATGATCATCCTTCCTCAGCTTGGCATATTCAAATGTGATGGATCACAACTCCCATCATTCCAGCCAAGATAGCCAAGGGTCCTTGGTGCTCTCTGCAAGAAAACAGTCTAGTTCAAGGAGCATCAAGGACTCCTTGTTTCAACCCTGAGCTACAAATATTCTCCTTTGTCCGTTACAAGGAGAGTTGCAGTCTTGATCCCATCCAGCCCTTCCAGAGAGTGCCAAGTTGAGGGAGTATGCTCTACGTCCCTGCCTAGAAGTAACTAAAGCGGCCTCACGTCCAATTAGGAGAGAGATTATAGCATATTAAAGACCAACTGATTTTCATATAGAAAGTTCCAGGCAAAATTGCCAATTGCTCTAAAACAAGGTTCCCATCTAAGAGAAAGATTTGGGGTTTTTATCTCACAGCCCCAAATAAAGAAAGACCTTCTTTAAGTTTGAGGATTATTCTTAAGCCACAGCTCTGAATTATTAGGGTTTACTGAGTCATGCTCTGTGTCTCAACTATACAACTCTTGGAGGGAACTATATATTCACTGAGAAAGAACAATGCTGGGCCATACCTATCTTTTGGTGTCATTTTGAACTACGGAAGGAAATCCACCCAAAATTTAACCTCCCTTTGGCAAGTCTCTACCTATCACTCACTTGCAAATGTTGATACATTCATACTTCCTTTCCAGGTTTCTTACCATTCCCACAATGTTAGCAAGGATAGTGTTGAATTAGGTTGGCCAATAGTGCAACTGACAGCTTCATTTGTTCTTTCTCATAGCAAAGCACTCGTTCTCAATGAGAATCTAGGTCCCAGATAGTAAATTCAATGCTATTGTGAGCCCTTACTTTTCAATGGAAAATATGAGAAACCAAAATTCTACAGTCCTTTCTCTAGACCTGCATTGCATTCATTCAACAACAAGCAGAATTCTGAAGTGTTCTTTTTTAAATGAAAGAACGCAGCACAGTTATGTTTCTAAAGGTACAAAAAAGTAACATAAATTAAAAAAAAAGAAAACTAAAATACCTTATCATCTGTCCCACTTGCCAGCAAGCTCATTTCTTGTCCTATTAACCTGAGAAGATCCTGGCTACACCTGCTGTGCACTGTTATTGGAGCTGTCACTAAGGAAACAGATACCCTGTTGGGACAAGTTATACTTCAAAGCCCTTGCCAAACTTGCATTTTTAGCATATCAAGGGAACAAGGAAAAGAGTGGGGGGAGGAGGAGGAAAAAGACAAGTGACAGGAGGTCTGAAATGCTTGTTAAAAGGAAGTCTGCAGAAATTCAAAACACATTTTGTCACAGAAGAACAGAACAAGAAGCAACAGCATCATATTCAGACAAGGAAACAGTTGGGAGAGCAAGTGACATTAAGGTCCTGAGAAGCTGGATTGATCGTGATGAAAGCAACACCAATAACAGAAAACCTGCATTAAGTTTAGCATGCCACATATACAATTACACATACATACATAGACATGTGCATTTGTGTGTGTATTATATGTGTGCTTTCTATTGGGTGGAAACTGAGGAATAATAATTTTTTTTGTATAGACTGGCAGCACACAGTACACAGCCCCTTTGAGGACAATGTTTTATTTAAACAAAAGACACATAATTAGGAAGACAAAATAGTGGAAGAGTTGGCAAGTTGCATAGCTACACTCTAACTACCACTCTGCACCTTTTCCTCTGGTTGTGATTCAAGCTAAACATTGGCCAACTAGCAAGAGGTCAAGGTCAGTCCAAGATGCACATGCGCACACTTTGACAAGAAGCAGAAGAAAAAGGGAGAGATTACTTCCAATTCTTCTTTTTTGTTTTCAATCTACCCTATGATAGCAATGTGCAAGAAACTTGGTATTTATTTTGGAAGAGACAGATGGAAAAAGACAATAGGTGACATCATCTGAAGGAGAAATAGAATGGAAAACCTTTGACCAAAAAAAAAAAAAAAATAGTAAGAGGGGAAGCAATTTGGAATGTTTGTTCCCATCCTCTTTGTCTTTGAAATAGTCCATGATTTAAGGCCACAATCTTGAAAAGCTCACTGGTTAAACGTATCAGCTTAGCTTTTGAAATGAACATGGCTTATAAGAGTACTGAATCTTTAGCGTTTGCAAACAGAAATACTTTCTCCTGCTTCTTTGCCATTGAGTTAACTCTTATGTTGTCCCCAAACAACTTTGTTTAGCTACATCCTGTAGCTTAGCACTGTGTAACTTTGAACCTGCTACTGTAATGCTTATGATTCTGCAACTACTAAAAGTCCAGGCATCTTAAAGTTGACAAAGTTGAGAAACACTGGTATGAATTATTCTATTTTTTCCCCTAGACACAATAAAGCAGGGCTATCAAACTCCCGGTCTGTGGGCCGGATGCATCATGTGTTGGCCACGCCCATGCCCGGTTTAACAAAGGGAGAAAAAGTCCCGATACATCACGTGACACTGCTGTGACGACATGAGTTTGACACCCCTGCAGTAAGAGGTGCCCTTGTGAATGTTCTTCCTTCTCGTTATTGAAATACGCCTTAGCTCCCCCCACCCCCCGGTAACCTAAAAAAATAAAAGAATTCCCATTGTGTTTTGAAGGCTTCCTCTTGAACTACAAGAATGAAAGTTTGTATCAGATAACAACATGACCAAAAAAATGTATCCCTGATAATATGCATAGTACAAATTATGTGATCTACAATGCATACAACAGGCCTGCCATTTTCTCTTCCAGAACAGCAAAATCACCCGTCAGTTGCAGCAGCTAAGAGTGAAGGTTTCTTACTCTCTTCACAAAACAATTTGAACAGTTCAAACCGACCAAATTATGGAGCTTACCACCTTCAGAGCCACGAGCTGGTATCCTGTGTGAAAGTGTAGAATGGAAGGCCAGGTACCATGTTGATGGATATGCTACAAAAACAGTCAGGATGCTAAAGTTTTCCACAAAAATGGCCAGCACCAGCAAAACATCACAGCACCTCCCAAGAACTGCTTTCTCTTGCTATAGTAGCCAAGACAAAGAAGCACCATGAATAACCAAACTAAGGGAGGCTTAGTGTTAGCACAATGTATACCTGCATACCATTTAAGATCACACTGTATAAGGCTATCCAAATGGTTGATTCTAGATAGGGTGAGAAATGGTCTCTAAAGTGTGGCAAAATGACTTTTTCCAAAGCCACCCTCCGGAAAGATGATGGCCCTAGGATAGATGTTTGAGGCCAGGACCTATGTGAGATATACTTTGTTAGAAGCTCCATAGCTGCCCTTCACTCATTTTTAAGAAATCAAAATAATAATGAACAAAATGAACAAAACAAAAACTGTATCCACCCCATTTTGAACAAGGGGCTTAGTTATGATCAGTCTCTCTGGCTGCAGTTCATTGGTTAGTTCTATGCCATGCAACTGGCGACATCATCTGCCAGCAGACTGGGAGTGCGGCGCCATAATGACATGTGACTGCATGGGCATGTTTAGTTCTGTCCTTTGGTTGGCCATCTGAGTGAGGACTGAAGTGGCAACGGCTTCAGCTGCAGAGCGGACGTTCAGCCCATTGGGAGATGCAGTCACCGAACTGTGCTGGATGACAGGAGCTGGAGAACCGGTGGGCTCAGAACTCTCTTTGGGGCTTTCTGATTTTTCAAGAAAAGGGAAAAAGAAAATGGTATTAATGATTGGGCTTGGCTTTACAGACTTCTACAGAACATGCTTCGGCAACTATTATTCTGCTAGTTCTCACCAGTTACATTTTCTCAACTGAGTTGCTCTTTTTGGCCACAATATTCTCTGTACAAAAATTCAGCTTCATTACAGACTTAACAAGCCTGAAAATACAACTCATTCTGATGCTAATCAAAAGTATTTGTATAATCTTGTGTTGGATACACTGAAACCATGATCATAGACTTTCGTTTTACATAGCCTATTATGTGAATCCAGCCACCTGTATTCGATAAACCATAGTTTATTGTTGTCAAGAGTCAGCCAATTCTGGTTTCTTCGATTAAAAAACAAATCAGCCACACATCTCAATGATAAAACTGCTTTGGAGTGAATGTGCATAAGAGAAGAATTTACTGGCATTATTTAGGTGCCAATTGAATGTTTTTCCCTACAGCTACGCCTTATAATGTGAACTTTAAGAATTGAAGAGGAAAAGGAAAAAAAATACAGTTTTACAGCACTGGAAAAAAAGCAGCCTTTGGGGGGGAAATAGGTTTTGTTTTATAGCTGCAAATGTAGTAGAATCTTTTTCAACTGAGTGTTCTTGAGATAATATGGACTAAACCATCCAATCATCCAATGGAAGAACTGGCCATAATAACTGGGGTGTTCTATCCCCAACAGTTTTGGAATAGCTTAGGTCAGAGTTGGTGTTCTTGTAATATTCACAACTCTTCAATTACAGAATGCTTTCTAAATTTTGACTGATTCCAAAATGCTGTTTCATAAAATGCTGAAATTCTAAAATCTCTATCTGACCTCGATAAAAGAGAATGCTAGTAACTCAGGGTTGAAATTGAGAGCCTTGGTGTTCTCTGAGCTTGGTTGCTTTTTTTGCAGATGTTTCATTACCCAAACTAGGTGACATCATCAGGTGTTTTTTTTTTTTGTTGCTCTGCTTGAATATTTATAAGATTCTGCTTACCAAGATAACCTTGTGTTTTCTTCTGTAATGCAGTGACAGGACAGTCCTTGTGAGCCAACAATAGTTGTTTGAGTTGCGCAACTTCATTCCTTAATAATGTAACTTCATTCTATGAGAAAGGAAACATTTAGTCTCATTGCGTTGGTTCAATATCCAATCTTGAATCTTGTTAAGTGTTAATTTGAAACAGTGACAGAACAATCAGAGGTACAACATAAATATGAAGGAATTTATGGATGATGGGTTTCAGCCAGCACTTTTTACTCATTACTTAGCCTAGGGAATGCTTCATTCGTCATGCCCCTCTTTTTAGCATTAAAATTGTTATGATCCTATGGCTCAGTCCTATGCCTAAATGGTGTCTTTTGCTATTGGCATATTTTTGAAAAGGCCAATTTGGAAACCTGGTAGTGAAGAAAGGAGATTCTAATCTAAGAAACCTTGAAATAAAAGATGTTTTAATTCTGAAAATCTTTTGAAGTAAGTCAGGCTAAATGTAATGCACGTGCGCACTTGTACACAAGCACACACACTTAGGCAGTATCGTTTCCACCAATGAAATATAAAGTGGAAACTGCAGGGCTGATGCAAGGTACCTGGAAGGGTTTTACAAAAAAGATGCTGAAAAATCACAAAGGCCAAACAAGCCCATCTTCCAGGTTTACCTTTCTTAGCATACTAGCTTCATGGAATGCTGGAGCTATTTTTGGTTTCTAGCAGACAGAGGCTGCTTATGGAGAATGCAGGTAGCAGCCTGTTTTAATACTGGAGTTGAAGCTGATGAACCATGTCGTGGTAGACTTGCTTAGTTGCATTCTTTGTGTAAGTCTCTCAAAAATGGTGGGAGCACCATGCAAGGGCACATATGGAAATAACTCAAGTGTATTAACATTCTTTTTATTACCACTGAAAGGGAGATTACACTGAACTTCAGTTTCTCCCTCTAAGACAGAACTATCCCTGCTGGCTTAGGCCCAAGAACCAGAAGGCTCAATTCTTTTTCCTCAAAGGCAGGAAATTTCTATTAAGCTTCAGAATAAGTTAAGCAGCAGGGTAGTAAAAAGCAAACCAAAAAATTCATAGCAGCGCAAATAGCTTGGCTCACAATCTAGCACCAGCAATGCACCAAATCAGGCCAAGGTTCCACAGCAGACAAGAGAAGAAACGAAGCTTCCAATGTTAAGAGACAGATGGAAAGCATGAAAAGGTTCTCTTTATGCATTTAGACCACATAAAAGTTAACATGTCTTTCTTACTTATAAGAATAATAACAGAAAGCTTCACGTTAGGATATTTTGAAATGATAACAATATATTAATAATGATGTATTATTTATAGGTGATGGGAACAAAGAAAAAGAAGAGGAGGACTATGAATTATCCTTGTCAAAGGGTGAGTAAACAGATCTGCCGCAGTAAGATTGGAATTGAGTTGTAAGATTTTCTGAAAAAGTCTACACCGACGAGTAACAAGAAATAAAAATGACTGAGGCCCTAATGTCTGTTCCACAAAATGTCCATTCCCACAAGAACCTATAATTTAAATGAGGGATCTATAGTCTCAGAAAGTGTGTGTTAGTAGAATGCATTATTTCACAGAGACCTCAAATCTCCCCCCAACTCCCGGCAAGGAAAGCTCCTCCAGATGGTAGACAGCCAAGACCAAGAATACCTACTCAATGTCAGGATCTTCAAAGATAAGCAATGAAGGTCTCAGAGTATAAAAATCACCTCCACGCTACATTCAGGTCCCATAATTTCAGATTGTATCGGCTAGGAACAAATTTATGAACTATAGATCTCACATAAGTACCCTAGAGGATGATGGCCTTGAAAATAAAGCAAGGATAGATGTGATATTAGGGGTACATTTATCATACTTTAGGCATGCTGGCAAGCCTACTTACACTGAGTTGGATGTTCTGTGTGGTGAGCTCTTCTGCTTTCTTTTCCAAGGACGACACCCAGAGCTTGCGTTTCTGGCGGCAGCGGGAGGCAGCAGCACGGTTTCGCTCCAAGAAACGCTGCCTGCGTTCGTCTGGATCTTCATCTGCTGTGCGTCTCCGTCGGCCACCTGTACTTGGTGTGGGTTGAGCTGGGGAAACCTGAGGACGAAGGACAGATAGGTGGGCAGGCTTTTTATACAGAAGATGGGGCAGGCTGTTCAAACAAAAAGAGGAGGAACTTGTGGCTTTCCGGTGTTATTAAACTACACCACCCTGCATTTCTTGCCATTGCTCATGCTGGCTAGAACTGCTGAAAGTTGCAGTTCAGCCATTATCTGAAGAGGTCCACCTTCTATTAAGAACTCAGCAGTCATATATACTTATACGGAGCAAAGAACATGCCCAATCAATTTTCGGGGTTATTAGCACTGCCATAATGCTACTCAAATGCTACTTTACTGTTTAATGTTTGCCTTTTTCTTCTTGATTGCTTTTATTATATTTTGCATGGTATTTTTCTGTAAACTGTTCTGATATTTTCTCTGAGAATAAAAAGTAATAACTACAATCTTTTAATGAACAAACAATAAATAACACTTTCTTCTGATTTGTCTGGTTCCCAATAGTCTATTTGTAAAATAGATGTACAAAACGCACAGATGTCAATTGCTGTGCATTTATCTGCAAGCAACTTGGAATATTCGGTCATTATTTGATTTTGCATCCTTTTATCAATTTAATTTTTTTTAAAAAAACTTCTCTTTTCCCTTGTGTCTGTTCAAGCATCTATATTATTTTTGCAATGAGATGCTTGTGTGGTAGAAGCAACGCTGTAATAGTGACTGAAATCCTTTTTATTTTTAAGTAGCCAAATGGAAATAACTGCCAAAAGCAAAAACAAATTTGCAGGTTCCCACCTTAGCTCAGCCTCCCCAAATGGGCCCTATAATTAGACAGACAGTTTCCACTTCTCTATACTCGCTGTTAGTCAGGCAACATATGGACAGTAAACTTCTGGAAGCTCTAACTGACAGAGCAGGTGGTAATTGTGATGGAAGGCTGGCATTTGGTAAGCTGGCAGGACCAAATGGAGTGCATTTAAACTCAAGTAATTAAGACAGGAAGAGAGACGGGGAGAGAAGATTTGCAAACATTGCTTCTCTGTTTCTGACTCTGTCCCCGTTTCTGACTCTGTTCCCATTGCTGTTGTATCTCAGTGATAAACATCTGGTATCAATGCTGACAGAAGCAATGGATGCTCACCCTAGTCTAATCACCTGCTCAGGGAATTAGAAACTCAGTGCCTAAACCTGCTCAGGGAATTAGAAACTGAGTGCCTAAACCTGGCACATCCTGCAACTAGAAAGCTGAAATTTGGCAACAAGGAAAAACAATATGCTGAATGTTCAAGCTTATTTTCATTTGCAACATTTAAAGTTTGTTCTAAAGCACGGTAGTTTTTTCAGAAACTGCAAAAAGGAGAGTTGGTTCTATAAGGAAATGGGGAAAGACTACAGAAAGATGTACAGGAACATAAGGGAAGAGAGAAATCCACAATTAAGTAGCATTTATTCCCAGATAACTAAAAGACTGCTGGAAGCTGATGACGGTTTTCCTTCCCTTCTCCAGAAATGACTATATTATTGCATAAGAGAGTTCATTATCATCAGGTCATTCTTGTTTTAATAATGGCTCAAAATCTTACATTCACATTTGATCTTAAAAAATACGAATAAAAAGTGTGCATTCCATAGCATATTATGCCATGCCACCCATCATACTCTCTCTAATACCATAGTTAGCCGAAGCCTCTATTTAGAAGTTCCCCATTCCCCTTTTACTCACAAGGACCAGTACATTTTTCTTTTAAATAAAAATCTGGCTCCAAATAGTAGCTGTTGGGTTTTAATTAAATTTCATACAGTCTAGCAAATGCCTTTACAAATTTCCACGGCAGCTTTCCTAAATTTGGGCTCTTTCTTTTGGCAGATGCGCCTGCCAGCTGAGGAAGGACGAGATTGTATTGTAGTCTCACTTCTGTTTCCTGAATCTTTACTTAACCCAATTTGGCATTTAACCAACCTGTGGCTGGGCTGGAGAAGGTGCATCAGGGTGCTGGATAAGTATCTGACCCTGTTCAGGATGGGAAGTCACCATTGTGCTCGCTGATCCCACCATCATGCTGCTGCCGTTCAGTGAGGAAGTAACTCCTTGCGTCAGGCTGGCTTTTAACCTCTGCATGGGATGAAGACAAAACAAACACTAGGAGAAGCCCGACTTTCTGCTTGTTGAGATGGCACAGTGGCTAAAACATAGCATCGCAAGCTAACTCTCCTCACAGCCAGGAATTCAATCCTGACTGGCTCAAGGTTGATTCAGCCTTCCATCCTTCTGAGGTCGGTAAAGTGAGGACCCAGATTGTTGGGGGCAACATGCTAACTCTATAAACTGCTTAGAGAGGGCTGTAAAGCACTGTGAAGTTGTATATAAGTCTAAGTACTATTGCTATTGTTGATGTTTTTAACACATATTTGGAGTTTGCTCAAAAGAGGCAGTCTGTTGAAGACAAGGGGCAGTAAACCTGACATGCTGTTAACTAGAGGTTCACATTTATGTTCCTAGAAGAAAAATAAAAACTTGGATTAATGGATGTAAACACTTCACACGTGACTGGGAATTCTTTTTGCTAAGGAAATCTGAAAAATCTCAGACAAAGGAGATGGTGTTGGATTTCCGGAAGCAGAGAGAGGAGCCTGCCCTACTTTATATCAAGGGGGGGCTGTGTGGAGAGGGTTTCCTCTTTCAAATTCCTGGGAGTGCACTTCAGCCAAGACCTCACCTGGAAAAATATCATGTTCCAGGTGGTTCGAAAGGCTTAACAGAGATTCCATTTCCTTAGGGTCTTGCGGAAAAATCAGGTGGAACAATGATTGATGACTTCCTCCTACCGGTCTACGATAGAAAGTGTCCTCATATATTATGTCCTTAACAGCCAAGGACAGGAAGGCCCTACAGAGGGTGCCCCCTAACCCCACTGGATGAAATCGTCATGTCCTGCTGTCTCAGCAGAATGAGGAAAATCCTGAGGGACGATTCACACCCTGGACAGCATTTCTTTATTCTCCTACCATCGGGCAGGAGATATAGGAGCACAGCCAGCCGGACAAATAGGCTGATTTAATATGACAGACTTACAGCGCAAGTATAACAAGCAATATGTCTATACCGATGGTGTGTGTGTGTGTGTGTGTGTGTGTGTGTGTGTACTTGGGTTTGGGGATTTTCTGTTATTAATGAGATGTATTCTGTGTTTTGTGTGGCCTGCACCAATGGAGGGTCATTCAATATTATTGTACACGTTGTGCGTTGCCAATAAAGGTTTGAACTTTGAACTTTTTTGTGGAGAAGCTCTAATTAATATGGAATGTTTAAACAGGAATTCTTCCTTTCCCATACAATTAAGAAATAAGTCATCATAAAATGTTCAGACAGCTGAATTTTTCTAGTAAAACACTGGGTTTTTTATTACATTTTACTTCATTTTCCTTCCAAGGAATGTGTGTGTTAGACTCAAAATAACTTGGTCATATGTAAGACAGTTAAAAGAGAGAGATTATAAAACTATCATGAGGATATGCCTGTAAGATAAAATAAAATATTATGTTGGTGTAAAGGCTGTCTAGCCTGAAAAAGTACAGGAACTGTTTTTCTTACATTTGTGCGATATTTGCTCAGATGAAAGTTAATATCTACTCTTAATATGCTGTATTTGGACATGTCTATACTTTTGTGGCTGTAGTCTTTGTAACACCAAGCCAGAATTCAAAGGACTCTGCATTAGTTTTATATGCTAAAAAGGATTTTACAAGTGGTTTTGGCTGAATATCTCCTCTTCTACTGCCATATATCAGCCTCCGTGGATGGGAATTTTGGGGTTTGCAATTCCAACATATTTGGAAAGCTCGAAGTTGGGAAGACTGTCATACACCAAGTTGCTTTTGAATCTGAGAGGAATTTCAAAAACAAATTTATTGTATTTGGCATGGGAATACAACTCAAAAGAAAAAAAAAACCCACTGTGAGCTTTAGCAGTTTTGGAACTAGTACTTTGTCTGTAAATTGTGCAAGCGGTAATGGCAAAGGGGACTAAGCCAGATTTCTGAAAAATGATACAACAATCTAATACATTTTTACAAGATGAAGTTTCTTTACAGCGGTGTTTTCTCAACTTTTAAGTTGTGTGGACTTCAACTCCCAGAATAATATCCCAGCCAGCCATGCCTTCAAGACTAGAATGATAGAAAAAATGTTTTTGAAATCTACAATGCATCTTGATGCATACATCTCTCTCATTTGATTCTTTAAAAGGTGCCATCTTGTGAACAGTGAAGTAGAATAAGGAGCTCACCATTTTAGCTTCAGAGTGTCCTGGAAAGCCTGATGGTGAAATTGAGCCACTGCTGATAACCGGGGGACCAGGAATACCAGGAATGTTTGGCACCATAGGCATCGGCCTTGCCAGCTATATATTGGAGGAAGAGGAGGAGGAGGAAGAAGAAGCATCTTAGGTTTTCTTTTTTTACTTAGAACACACCCAAAAGAAAAAAAAATGCCTCACAAAAATCCCACCATTGGTGTTCACATAAAATCCACAAATTTTCAACCACTTAACCAGACTGAAAAGAAGAAGAAACAGGAGGCAGGAAAATTGCTGGCCAGTTCACTTTCTCTGAACCATTCCATTTGGCTACAATAGCCAAATACTCTCTCTTTAAAAAAAAAATATTGTCCCAAATATCCTTGTTTGCTTTCAGGTATCCGTGTGCAACTTCTCAACAGTCACCTAAAAACTGTAGCATAACAATTTGTATCTTGAAATTGGGGGTTGCTGGCAATCTGCCAATCACAAGGAAGATTCTGGTTCCAGGTAACTAGGCCCACATAATTTTTTTTAGAACAAAGGCACTTGGGGATCCATCATGATTAAACATTTGGTCTTGAATTAGAGGGGGCGGAACACATCACTGAGCAATATTCAAGGCTATTGTCGTCTTTCAGATAACTTTTTCAGGTTGTGGAAGGGACAAAAATAATTCAAAAACAAAGTGCAGAAGCCAGAAATGTTTAGAGGAAAGGCAGACTCAGAATTATGTTTTTATCATAAGGAGGAAAACTTCTGACCAATTTGTTATCCCCTGTAAGGTTCTTTGCAATTTTACCGTCATTTTATGATATTGTTCACTTTCACAGCAATTGGAGAGGGAGGATGCTATGTAAGCTAAGTAGAATTCATGCAGTATTATTGATACACCTGGAGAAAAGGCAGTCATTTGAAAACCTCCACACTAGGTACACAGAGAGATGTCTTCTGCTGTCCTAACAAATTAGTCTTTCCAATTTATTGGAGTCGACCTATTTCCATTGTGGCAGAAACTTTCCAAACACTTAAAAGTCAATGAAAATTTACCGCACAAAGAAGCAGACACTTGATTTGAATGCAATATCAGAAATAATACAAGATGCACCAGAAGGTGCTCATGTTTGTCAAATCCATATGCAGAAATAAAAGCTAAATAACCATTTCATGCCCCGAAGAGGCCAGGGAGGGAGTTTTTCCTGGCTTGGAAAAGCCGACATGTTCTCTGCAAGCTTGAATGGTTTCAAGCACAAAGCTAGCTAATCAGAAAGCCTGCCATTCCCAGCCCCAGAACCAACAGGGCCGGCCATCTGTTCATACAAGGATTCAGCCTGAGCCTTCCTGACCAATGACTTGGTTGGCAGGCACTGCTACCCTCACAGGCAGTGGCTCTCACCACCCCTATGTCCTCTACTCCAACACAGGCTTATCTCATGCAGAGAAGTAGAGGGAGATGTCAATTTTTGCAAATTAAAGTGCCCCATATGCTCTGCAAAGGGAAAAAGCTGTCCCTTCCTTTATCAAAATCAGCCATGCTGGAAACTTTCATTACCGATATGACAGAAGGCATCTGAACGGGTGGGCCAGGAAGGACCGGCATAGTCTGTCCATTCACAAGGTGCATGACAAGTGGTACAGAACTGGTAGGAGACCTGGAAAAGATTTCAAGCAAAAAGAAAACGCGTCAAACAAACTTCAGTCCAATTGGCAGGCGAGGGAACTCTCTCTCCAGCAAACCCTGGTTGCACATGGTTCTCTTTGATTCATGGGTCCCATCCAAATTCTCCATGGTGCTCTAACCAATGGACAACAAACTGATTTCTTAATCTAACTTTTTAACTGCTAACTAAATTGACAGAGTAAACATGGCTCGCAAAGCCACAGTTGGTTCTAAACGAATACAGTACTTCTCATTCAGCAACCGGGTCATTAAGCAAAGTGGTTGCTAAGGGAAACTTCATGATTTTATGACCTTCATTTTTTTCCCTTTACAGATCTGTAAAGGTTATAAATATGAGGACCCGTTGCCAAGTTACTTTTTCATCCCCGTCATGAATGTGAGTGGCTGCTAAACATGGCAGTCGCTAAGCAAGGACTATATGTAACTAAAGCCTGCTTCTTCTCCCAATCCATTTCAAAATCTAACTGGAATGGCAATAATAAAAGAATTTAACTATGACGAAACTATATCTTAGGACATGTTTTCTTCCCTCATGGCTATTCCTGGGCAATTATATATTCCACTGCCATACCATATAAGATTTGATACCAGAACACTTCAGGAGAAAATTCTACCTGATAAAATGCTCAATTCTAATCTGCTTAGGATGCTTTCTCTTCCCTTAAAGTTTCTACTTACCCGAGCTGCCTGTTGGAAGGTGGAGCCTGGGTGATGACTGAGGTTGGAGAAGGGAGAGTTGGATGTAGGGGGTCATATCCCAAGTGCAGTGGCAGAGATCCAGGACGTACAATAGTTGGAGTAGGTGTAGAAATGATAATAGGTTTTGAAGCGCTCTCCTAAGAGAAATGCAGACAGTCAGTGCCAGATTCCCACCACCGTCACCCTTTTGTAATGCTGTAAATTTTTACAGCTTTATTATCTTACTGATTACCAAATTACATTATATATCATATTACTAATTATAATTGATGGAAACATACAAACATGGCATAAAAATACAAAAACATCCCTCTTCCTTAAGGCAGAACAAAGAACACTCTGCTAACTCCAAATAACTAACAGGGATGAGGTCTATAAGTATTACATGAATGTAGTTTCAAAAATCCCAATTTTATCTAAAGACAAAAGGTCCAAATCTCAAACCAGGAATCTACAGCACTCAGTTTCATTATAATCAGGATAATTATTACAAGGATTGCTTGATTTAAGAAATGAGTCAAACAGATTTATTAATAGCATTTTGTAGTTTTGTACCAAAAAAATAGTTTGGGATTTAATATCATGTTAACCCTATCAGGTCCCTCACAAAGTAGTACAATAGAATGGAAAGCATGGATTAATGTGATCTGCAGGTAGATGATAATAGGCAATTGAAACTCTGAGCGAAATATAGGAACTATCTGGAATGCAAATAGATGTTCATTAAAATTAAAATCCAATCCCAATGCGTTTTTTTTAGTAGCAAGAACTTCCAAGAGCAGTGATAAGCCACGTTTCCATAAATTTCATTTCATTCTTCTGAGCTCTTTCCTGCTTTATGATTTGGTTGAGATCCATCACTAGGAATGTGGAGTTGCCAGCAGACATGAAGCCAAGAAACGAGTGCACAGAGAAAACACTGGGGTGGTGATAATTTAAATTGTTTCAGCAGTTTTCATGCATCTGTCCCTGGCATGGAACTGCGCCAGTTCTTACACCCAGCAAAGAATCAGAAAATGGGTAGCAAGTCCAGCAGGAAACTCGGGTTTATAGGATTAAATTGACTAATACTTCTGAATCTCTTGCCTCTATGTTACTATTATCAGAAATAAAAAGACAGCTAGTTTTGCTTTTGTTCTTATACAGAGGGCATCTTTTTCAGAACGAGCAAAAGCCATTAAAAGCAGATTAAAATAATGCAGGTAGTCCTCGACTTACAGCAGTTCATTTAGTGATCATTCAAAGTTACAATGGCACTGAAAAAAGTGACTTATGACCGTTTTTAACACTTACGACCGCCACAGCATCCCCATGGACACATGATTTACATTCAGATCCTTAACAACTGGTTCATATTTATGATGGTTGCAGTGTCCCAGGGTCCTGTGATGTCTCCTTTTGTGACCTTCTGCCAAGCAAAAATCAATGGGAAAGCCAGATTCACTTAACAACGGTTTTTCTAATTTAGCAACTGTGGCGAGAAAAATCGTGAAATGGGGCATAACTCACTTTCTCGAACGTCTCACTTAGCAACATAAATGTTGTGGCCATAACTCGAGGACTACCTGTACTTCCTGAAAGCTCACCTTCTCCTTAGGCTGTGGTGACTGTGGACTCTCTACTGGGCTGTCTGGAGGAGAAGAATCCACTTCAACAGGCTCTTCCTCTTTGATTTTGACGTCTGGGGTAGAGGGAAGAGACATATCTAGAGGACCAGAACACTGTGGAAACACAAAATACATGTTTTAATACAGTGCCCAAAGCTCCTGTGATGTGCTTTGCAGGTTTCTGCATGCCCACCACTCACGAACTTAGTTAGTAAAGCCTAGAAACATGACTACCAATGCTTGTGACACTTTTTATGGCAACAGCAATAACACTTAAACTTATATACCGCTTCACAGTGCTTTTACAGCCCTTTCTAAGCGGTTCAGCCTATTGCCCCCAACAATCTGGGTCCTCATTTTACCAATCTCAGAAGGATGGAAGGCTGAATCAACCTTGAGCCCGGTGGGATTCGATCTGCCAAACTGCAGTCAGCTGGCAGTCAGCAGAAGTAGCCTGCAGTACTGCACTCTAACCACTGCGCCACCACAGCTCAATTATCCTGGTTTTCTGATGCTAACATCAGCTTTTTGGTCCAGAAAAGCTAATGATATACTAAAGACTGCAGGATCTAATCTGAGTCAGTCACCGGGACCAAAGGTTTATTCTTCTGAGCTTTCAGGATCGTGCTGGAGCCTGTCATTAGGGAACTTCTCTCCAGAGTATGTGCACTGGGCTGTTCCACGCATTGTATTTACTAAAGACGACTGTCGAGGATGCTCTTACAATCCCTGGGCTGAAACAGTGCAATGCAGATTATACAAACAGCAATTTGCCCCCACCAAGGACACCTGCTACTCTTCTTCACATGAATGTCAGGTTAGATGTCTGTCTTAAATTGCTCAGACCCTAATAGCTTATTAAACCAGAAAGGCGGTATTTTGGAGACTGTGTACATAGCATTATACAGGCAACCCTTTTTTCCTGTAAAACTTTGCAAATATAAAAATAAAGCTGGAGGGCCTGCAGGTCACAATCCCACCCCCACCCCCGGGCTCATTCACAGAAGTGCTGGAATCCGCGATATAAGTCACTTTTGAATTATTGCTTGATTTGTCAAAAGCCAACGAGAGAGCCATGTAACTTATTACAAACCTATGACTAGGCCATTGTAATAAAACCCAACCATATGCCTGAGCCTGGCAGCTAGCCACCACACCTATTTTCATTTCAACAGCTCAGCGTGGCCTTTTCCAATTTTTTGTGAACAACAGCTTGCTGTGCTCATAGATCTCCGGGTCGTAGTACAGCAGGAAGAAATGGCATTGTGCATAGCAAAGCAGAAAGAGAAATAGCGCATTAAATAGTCTTGGAGCAATCAAAAGTGGCCTAATACCTGCTCAAGGCCTTTGATGGAGTTCGCCAAGGTGATAAAAAAGGGTATAATGAGCCGCTGGGAGGCGAAAAGGCCAGTCAGCACAAACAAGCTACTTTTCCATGTATTCAAGGCAGAAAATTGCTTTTAGTGGTTACCAAAGAAAACCAACAGGGGCAACCAGGGTAACAATTAATTAGATCATCTTTCTTTCCTTCTTTGCTTAGCAATCTGCTAATTGCCGCCTCGTTGGTCTTCTGCTGGCTACTTCTTGTGCATAATCTTCAGTTAAATGTTTCTTTAGGGCCCTCTTCTGTGCTGTAATACACACCATCAGGTGCAAGAAATCAGGGACCAAATCAGTAGAAATTTATTCCACGCCATCTCTAAACAAGAAGCTGAACTACTAATGGTCAAGACAAATTGGCAGTAGATAAGAGTCAGCGGAATTCAAGGAGGGCTAGATTTAGATCTCTTGTGGGTGTGATGGGACTCCAGACTGATGACATGCTTGACCTCCCCCTCTGGCTCAGCCTGGTCATCGACCACACAAACTGTCATATTACATGCCGAATCTCAGACTTTGCCATCTCCTGGTTGTTTCTCCTTTAGCTTCTTATTTGTTTAACACAGGCCCAGTATGTTCCAGTTCAATTCTCTCTAACCAGGTACCCTCTAGAGCAGGGGTCACTAACCCCCGGTCTGTGGACCAGCACTGCTCCGTAGCATCCCACCAATTAGGCTGCACATACAAGCGAAGCCCCATCCAGTCTGTGGAAAAAATTTTTTCCCTGAAACCGATCCCTGGTGCCCAAAAGCTTGAGGGCCACTGTTCGAGAGGTTTTGCGGCTATAATTAATTTTGGCTTGTTTTTCTGGGATATACACTCCTAATATAACTAGAGGGCACCTTCTTAGAGAAACATTATAACTTTAAGCGTTTTCCCACCATTCAAGGGGAGCTTTTCCCTAAGGCTGCTAGATAATGCCTTTTAACTTTCTGAAAAACTGATTGATTCAAAGCATTTTGATGGTTTGCATGCAAAACACATGTTCTACCACTGAACTTTCCCATTTGCTTTACTAATCCTGTAACTGAAAAATGTCTGTAGAAATAAAAGAAAATGGCCACCACCGTGGATGATGACACTCAAGTGGGTGTCCAAAGTACTGCAGCTCAAAGTCAGTTATTAACATTAATCAGGCTAATACATCTGTAAGTAGTTACAAGCTTCTTAATTTCTAGTCACTCCTGACAAACCACGAGTGACATATTTTAAGAGTAGAGTATGAAGCCAATCTCATAGGAGGGTTAGCAATAGGAGGATCACATTTAACCCTCTTGGAGGAGGATGCCTCAGTTCTGCTCATCTACCAACTTAATGAGGTGATTTGAAACTAAAGTTAAAAGAACCGGAGCGTGTCCAATTTTTTTAAAAGTATTAAATTGCTTCACTTGAATGAAGTGGAGCTCCAAAGCACCCAGAATTCCCAGTCAGCATTTTTAGGCCAAGGATATGCAGAAAACATAAACCGCGGAAGAACCACATTAGGGAATCATTCAGAAGACAAACCATTGCTGAAAACATCTACTAGGAAGCATCAAGTTCTCTGTGAGAAACAGCAGGTATCCGAGAAACAGCCGAACTGGCTACTATCTTTCAGAAGAAACTACTTTATTGGGTTGCTGTAAGATAAAATAGAGGTGCCTCCAGCCCTTTTCATATGGCATAAAGACTAAAAACAAGGTCTGGGCCTGCAGCAGGGTTTTAAAAAAAGAGGCCTCCGCACTGAGGAGCGAATGAATATGGAGCTTCTCCATATGACTCGTCTTGACCCAGGAGATGAGTCACCCATCCATCTGGAAATACCCCAATCTTTTTTTTTCAACTACAAAGATCATCAACATCTCTTAGCTGGAACTACCCAGAAGAAGCAACATCCTCCTCTCCTCTAATCAACTTACATACATCCGCAAAAGTAAAACTACCACCAGCAACTGGACTCGATTTAGCCAAGCGTTTAAAGTATCCCGTGAATGTGGCGGGCAAAATCCGCCAAGTTTTCTAACTAGGAAACCAGCTGGAATTAACAATCCAGGCAGCTCTATTCTTGGAGGAGTAATTCCTTCAGCCTGCATGAAACTAGCCGGGCTTGGAACCGCTGCAGGCTCTTGCTGAGGTTAGAAATATTAAGGCTGAGTCATATATTTAACTAGGAGGAAGGGGAGACAAACTCCACCAAATTAAGAGTCGCAGTGGTAGCTATTTTAAAAAGTCCAGCAATAGGGTTATGGGTGGTCTAAACACATAAAGTGTTTGGCTATAAAACAAAACTTCAAATTAAAAACTAAAATTAAGATTCAAGGCTGCCACACATTTTTTTAAAAGACAAGGAACCCAGACAGACATAAAGGAATGGCTCAATGGGAACAGCAAGGCAGCAATTTAGCAGGCAAGATAAGGATTTCATTAAGAGACCCGTGGCTGTTTATTTATATTAAAAAGTATAATATGAGACATAAAGAGATCAAGGGTTGCTTAGTTTCTTGTTCTGGCTGGTCTAATCCTATTTTAAATTCTTATTTAATAAATAATTCAATTTGAATGCTCCCTGTTTTAAGGTTTATTAGAGAAAGAGGGAGGGAAAATGTGAACTCAAACAAGCAGCATTTGGATACCACTTCCAAGAGCAGAATAAGATACAGATGATTTAATGAAGAAAAATATGAAAAATAAAATACAAATATATGTGCGTTCTAGCCAAGAATCCCTTTCCAATGCTTTGGAAAAAAACTCTCATTTTAAAATATGAATTCATGAAATCTATTTTTCAACATTTCTTTCATTACTGTACTAACTGGGTTCTGTGAAATCTGACATTAGCTATGGCTGGGATGCAAAGCTTGAAGCAGCACGGAGGCATTACAATTTTTTCCTCTCTTTTAGATCTTATCATAAATCAAACAAATGCCCAAGATGGAGTGTTCTAGCTGGTGGAAGCATCCAGTAGATCTTGGCTGATCTTCAGAAAGCAAAACAGATTAGGGCCTCATTTGTACTAATCTGGAGGCCACCAGAAAATCCCAGAGCTCTACAGTAGATTAGGAATTTGGAACAGTATCTCAGAAAATGACCACAGCATACTGTTATTGTTTTTTTAAAAAAATCCACGTGACTAGTGACTTTAATAAATGACTACATAACTATAATAGATGGCATATCTATCTAGTAACTATGATAATAAACTCAAGTGATCTTTTCACATCTAGCTGTTTCACATATAGTTGGAAGCAAACTGGCAATGTAACTCTTGGAGCAGAGGTGCAATGCGTTTCACTCTAGGGATGCCCATAACTATCTACCCCATAGACCAGAGGTCCCCAACCTCCAGGCTGCAGGCAGGCTGTGGCCTGTCCAAAACTGGGCCATGGAAGTGGCAGGCGAGTACGCACGCAGCTCCATTTGTGTGCCCGCCGCTTGCATGGAACCTATTCCCTCTCCCCCACACTCCACTGGCCCACAAAGCTGGAAAGGTTGGGGACCACTGCTACAGACAAATATGCAGCTTTGGATCATTTTCCTCAATAAATAAAGAAACAAGTATAATGTTTCCAACTTCTTTGTTTAATAGGGTTTTCTTTCTTTTCTTTCTATTTTTAGGACATGTGTGGAAAATAGATGTTTTAATTTAATTTAATGTTTAATTCATATTTATGCAGAAATACCAAAAACTCAAAAAAGAATTTGCATACTTTTAAGCACTACTTTACATGCATGACAAAGACCGCCAACTTTGCCTTGTTGGTTGCCCCTCACCCTCTCCATGGTTAAGTGTGGCTCCTTGACTAACAAAACCTAAATTCTCCCTGAGCTGGCAACATTTCTTGATACAGATGATGACCCTCATGTTGCTCAATGTTTTAGTTTAGTAGGAACAAAAAACGTTGCCTCTTGCCTTTTTCTCATCGTCTTCTGAGGCTTTCTTGAATTCATGTTCAAATGAGCTTGCCAACTCATTGAAGAGACCAACTTCTTCACAATTCTTCAGAAAACGTGTTGGTGTTGGAGTTTGATCTGTTTGCCAAAGGAGAGGAAAAGGCAGTAAGAAATATGTGATTGAAGCCCGTGATTCATCCCACAGAATGAGCAGCCAGGATATTAATTTATAGCACAGTTTTGTAACAATGCAGTTAATCATGCTAGAAAGTTTGGATTCCACTATTCAGATACTTGTGTCTGTGTCGGTTTGATCATCATCATCATCACCACCCTGCCCTGTGCAGAGCACATTGGATTTCAGCCATGTATTAATATAGAACAGAATTCTATGTATTTTACAATGATATGTGGTATTAAATCTGTAATGGGGACAGGAAAATGTATGTATAAATGAATTGCATTTTTGGAGAACTATAATGCAGTCAGAAGTAGGAGGGGCTGGTCAAGACCTAAAGGCAGGAATTAATTTAACAGCGGCTAGAATTGTATCTGCTAAAAATTGGAAAAATGAGAAAATACCAACGCAGGAGGAAGTTATTAAGAAAATAATGGAATGTGCTGAAATGAGTAAATTGACATATGAAATTAGAGAACAAGAAGATAAGCAATTTTATAAGATATGGGATTCATTTTATCAATGGTTAGACAAAAAATATGGAAATGAAATATGTCAGAGAATTTTATAATACAAGGATAACAGAATGATACAGAACATAATATAAAAATGTACTACTATTGGATGGACTTAGGATTTTGTAATGAATTGTTATAATATAAATTAACTTAAAATTTTGAATATCTCATATAAAATGATGGAACAATAGTTTAGTCAAATAAATGATTAACAAAGATAATAATGTATACATATATATTAGATTTGTTTTCTTAAGTTTTTGCGGGTATTTATATGTATGGTATTCAGCTTTGTTCGGGTATTTTCCCACATCATTATAGTTGTGCTTTTAAAGTTGTAGCGACGTTTCGGCAGAATCTCATCTGCCATCATCAGGCTTCTGTAAACGAACACTATACAGAAGCCTGATGATGGCAGATGAGATTCTGCCAAAACATTGCTACAACTTTAAAAGCACAACTATAATGACGTGGGAAAATACCCGAACAAAGCTGAATACTCTATATATATACTAGATTTATAATATGAGAATTTATACAAACTGTAAGTGAGGACTATGGAGAGGATGCACAAAAAGATTTGTAACCAACCAACCGTATGTAACTGGAAGATGGTTTTATGTTTTGTGTATGTTTGTCTAAAAATTAAAAAAGTCTTTTTTTTAAAAAAGGCAGGAATGAATGAGGGCATTTTAAAAGATAAGAGCAGGATAGCTTAGAAAAATAGCGAATACAGATTGGCTATATCATAATAGGAGGGGGAGATCTTACAGTAGGAGCATATGAAAGCCCGTGACATTCTACTGCTCTGAAGGGTGCTGGGACATGAAGTTGTGCTTCCGAGGATCTCAGGAAGATGCATCAGTGTGCATGTAGAGATGCTTCTAAAACTATCAAGAATGAGGAAGGAATAAGGAATCTCTATCTTGCTAGTATCTTATCCAAATAGTGAGACATGAAAAGAACATCCCGTTTATGAAGAGTTTCAATCCCTTCTTCTAATAAGGAAAAGAGAGAGGGGGGAGAAAGGGAGGACGAGGGAGAGAGAGAATGGGAATGAATATGCAGGTCTAACTTTTGCTCTTATCCCTCTCAGAACCTCCTTCTCCACTTGCTCTTCCTTTCCAGCTATATCATATCAATGGCCTAAAAAAAGAGAGAGAGAGAGAGAGAGAGAGAGCCAGTCCCCTTTCCAAATTTACAAAAACCTTCCTTGTTTGGCTGCCTCCGGCTAGATTTTTGCTAGTTGCAGAAAAGCCACTGAAGGAGCAACGTTTTAAAAGCTTTCTCATTTCTGCTTCCGCATGCCTCTTTTAGATTTACTTGCAGCATTTAAATTGACAACGGCACCTTGGTACTACTCGACTGCTTCAAAACTTGTCAAATTTGGTACTCGACACATTTTTGATGCAAAAACATTTTCCAGTACTCGGTGTTTGTTTAGTACTCTATGTACGGCATTAGGAAGAGGGGAATGACTGCTGAGAACAGACAGGAAGGAAGTCGGACATGCTGGAAAGGTCGCTGACATAAGAAAAGGGACAGACAGAAAAATATTCCCAGCTGAAACAAAGGGTCACGTGATAAGTCACATCGTTTGTTTGGGACTTGCCCTTTTTAAATACTTGCCGCACCAATTAGCAATGTGTACCGAGATACCACTGTACACGATGCAGTAAAATAACATTTTAAACATGTTCAGTGTCAAAAGGGATATGTTTTATGATTTGAATACTGCATGTTTGAATGTGGGGTTTTTTGTTGTTGTTCCTATTCATTATACAGAAGAAAAGAGAATTGTGTATAAAGCACTGAAGCCATTAATGCTTGGCCTCTGAATCCAACACAGCATTTTGAATTTTTATAATTACCCTCCACACACATTTTTAAAATGAAACTGGACATGCTGCATCCATCCAGCCACAGAAGAATGGGTTATATTCTGATTTGGATTTTGGCCCACTGTACCCACTTCTTGTTGGGACTTTTTAATATGCTGGTTGATACGAGCAAGCCCGGGAGGATCTCAGGAGAATCTTTTATTTGTACTTTATGTTATTTGGTGGTGGAGGCAGAAACTTGGTTTGCTGTCATTGCTAGGGGGAGGCATGCATGAATTGATGTTTGCAAAGGCAAAGCAGGAACTTTGAGTGATTCATCTACTTAATCAAAAGCTGCAACAAGAAAATAGAATTCTTTATTGGCCAAGTGTGATTGGACACACACAAGGAATTTGTCTTCAGTGTATAAGCTCTCAGTGTACATAAAAAATACATTCATCAGAATTGTAAGATACAACACTCAGTGATAGTCATAGGGTACTAAATAAGCAAAATCATACTAGGAAACTAAATAAAACAATATAAATCGTAAAGATACAAGCAACAAGGTTATAGTCATAAGTAAGAGGAGAGAGGTAATAGGAAGGATGAAAAAAATAATAGTAATACAGTCTTAGTAAATAGTTTGACGGTGTTGTGGGAATTAGTTGTTTGTGATGGCATTCGGGGAAAAAACTGTCCTCGTGACTAGTTGTTCTGGTGTGCAATGCATTATTGCATTATAACATCGTTTTGAGAGTAGAAGTTGAACCAATTTATGTCCAGGATGTGAGGGGTCTGTAGATGTTTTCACAGTCCCCTTTTTGACTCACGCAGTATACAGGTCCTCAGTGAAAGGCAGATTGGTAGCAATTGTTTTTTTTCTGCAGTTCTATGTTCTATATTTTTTGCAGTTCTATGTTCTATGTTTTTTCTGCAGTTCTATAGGAATCAATGACAGGCAATTCTGTGAAACAGTCACTGTGTGTATCACAATACATAACCTGGTAGACATCAGTGTTAAAGAAGTATGTATATATAGTTTTTTTGTAATTGACTATTAGGTATTTACTGGGCGCGAGTGCTTAAGGACACTCTCCTCTGTCCAATCCCAACGCTCTTATCCTCTTCTACAGCATGTGCACTATTTGCCCAGCGATCCCTTCATATGTCAGGAAAAAATAAGCCCCTCAAAGCGTGCTTTCTATTATTGTTATAATTTACTGAAAAATTGATCAGACTAAGTATGGTTAGCAATCCTCACAAAATAAGACGTACAACCATTCATTTAATGACCATTTGAAGTTATGAAGGCACTGAAAAAGATGACTTATAATAGGTCCTTGCATTTATGACGACTGCAATGTTCCCTAGGTCACATGATCAGAAATTTTGGCCCTTGGCAATTGGCATGTATTCACTACATCTGCAGCGTCCTAGGGTCCCATGGTCGCCATTTGCGATCTTCCCGAGAAGTTTCCAACAAGCAAAGTTCATGGGGTGGGGTGGGGGGGGGAGAAGCTGGGTTTGCTTAATGACCATGTGATTCGCTTAATGGCTGTGGCAAAAAGGCCGTTAACATTGGGCATAACTCTCTTAATGACTGCAATGTTAGGGATGAAAGGTCCCAATAATGGTTATAAGCTGAGGACTACCTGTAGTTCTTACATAATGCCTCAAAATAATTATAATAAAACAAAATTTAGAAAAAAAAAAAAGGATCAGGGATATCATGGGGAAAAAAATTCCTCCATTTCAGATTGTACAGTATGTCTGCCTGACAGAGGAAACAATATTGGCTTATTAGTGTTGACTTGCTACAAGTATATTCATGGACCCAAACTAGTTCGAATGACTTTCCATATTTCTATTTTAACCAAGAATGAAAGCACTTTTCCCTGTCAAAACTGCAGTAGCAGAAGAAATTGCAATTCTCCCTTTCTAGGGGATGCAGATGAAGGAACCAAAATATGCAAGGACAGTCTGTGTAAAGGAAATAACTGTTTAACTCTATCTCGTACTCTTCAGGTATGTTGAAATTGCAACTCTCTATGTTCTCAGCCAACACGGGAGAAAGAGATGTCTTGAAGGATTTTTCTTCTCTGTTGGAGACTTTATAACCAAGACAATTTCTTACAAGATCTGTAGCCTGTCAGTCTTGTTTTTAAAAGACCCCAAATACAATTGATAGAAGAGGAATGCTCTATGGCCTTCTCTGTGTTAAATGGCTGCTGCTAGGCTGGCAGGAATATTTTCCTCAAACCTGTGCATGTTAGGAGGGAGTAGTCTGGGGCTTTGCAAATGCCTTCCCAGCAAAGTGCTAGGCGAGGTTTCAAATGTATTAAGTGATCACCTACCACTTAAGAAAAATGACACCTGGGAGTAGAAAAGGAAGCTGGGCTGTCAACTATTGTTTGTCACTCTGAAATTACACATGACGTGTTAAAGAACTGTCTGTAAATCTTTAACTCTTAAGGCATCTGACACTTCTGTAATACATAAAAAGGCAGGTCTACTTAGTAGCCTTTCTTTCTTTCTTTCTTTCTTTCTTTCTTTCTTTCTTTCTTTCTTTCTTTCTTTCTTTCTTTCTTTCTTTCTTTCTTTCTTTCTTCCTTCCTTCCTTCCTTCCTTCCTTCCTTCCTTCCTTCCTTCCTTCCTTCCTCCTTCCCTCCTTCCTTCCTTCCTTCCTTCTTTACCTTGATTAACTGAAGTCTGCAAAACAGGTGGAATAATACCTAGTGCATTCAAGCTCTTACTATCAATCTTACAATGGGCTGTATTAACCATTCCCCTTAAAATTGATCTGGAACATGGTGCGTACCTGCTATGATGACGGAATCTGTTCTGGAAGGACCGAATTTCAATGTCATCTCATGCTTGAGTTTATGAACAGCCAGGTGGTCTTCATTGGTAAATCTCTGGAATGAGACAAGTACATGCATTTTTATCCTAGAATGTTACATTCTGCAGCAGGATTTGGGTTGGGAAGGAAAGGCCCTAAGACAGAGGCTATAATAAAATCTCTAAAGTGTGCGCTAAACAAAACAGAGCATGACAGATTGTGAGAGAAGTGCTGTGCAAACACAATCTCTCTAAATTGAAAGGGGGGGGGGAGGAGAACCATAACATGCAGTGTTCCCAGCCAACAGAAGGAAATGGGTTTAATAATCAAAAATGTTTAAAAGGGGGGGGGGGAGGCAACAGTGTATATAGTTACTGCAACTCAACTAGGATAAGTGTATTTCTTTCTCTGCAGTACCCGGCAAAATGTGTCGATTTTGTTATTGACTAATGGAGAGAGAAATTATTTACCACTGGCAATGGAGGGGGTGGGAAGGATCAGCTAATGGTTTGAATGGTGCCAAACAGAGCTGGCATCTACGAGGTGATTTGATCCTGCCGTTTATGAAACATGACAGAAATAAGCTGGCCCAAGATCTTTATTCTAATGGATGCAAACACAGAGAAATGCAACAACTCAATCATTGCTCCCAGTGAATAATGGCCTGCATATCTTGTGTGCCAGAATATGCTATGCTGCACCTGCAGCATGATTACAAAAAGGAATTAAGAATAGCTGGTCTCTGGGACCTTGGGAGCAAACATGGACACCCTCAAGGCTACAAGGATGTGTCATATAGTCCCGCTAGGGGTTTCCAAGCAATGTAAAGGTGTTGATTAATCATCTGTATTTTAGCTAGCCACTGAAATTCTGTATAAACAGTCCTTCCTGCAGAACTGAAAGGAAAAGAAATAAACAACAGCTATCTTTGTTAGAGAAAGATACCGTATATTGTATTTCATTTCCTACTACAGTAAATGCACAAAAACTAGCAGTTTTCTTATTTCAAAAGAAAAAAAATGTTTTGTTACTTCCACTTAGTTGATAACACTTAAAATGCCATCTTCACCACAGCTCTACAGAGCAGTTGTTCCATAACTATCAAGTGCCAGAACAAATCAGTACTGTATAGGTACTCGACTTACAACCACAGCTGAACCCAAAATTTCTATTGTTAAGTGAGACATTAAGTGAGTTTTGCCCCATTTTATGACCCTTTTCCCCTCAGTTGTTAAGCGAATCACTGCAATCATTAAGTCAGTAACACAGTTGTTAAGTGAATCTGGCTTCCCCATTGACTTTGCTTGTCAGAAGGTCACAAAAGCGATCACATGACTTTGGGACACTGCAACCGTCATAAATATAAGCCAGTTATCAAGCACCTGAATTTTGATCATGTGATCATGGGCAGAGGTGGTATTCAGCAGGTTCTGACCAGTTCTGGAAAAACGGGAGCGGAAATTTTGAATAGTTTGGAGAACCGGCAAATACCACCTCTGACTGGAGATTTTGCAGCATCCTTCCCTGCCACGCCCACCAAGCCACGCCCACAGAACCGGTAGTAAAAACATTTGAATCCCATCACTGACCATGGGGATACCGCAAAGGTGGCCACTGTGGAAAACGGTCATAAGCCACTGTTTTCAGTGCTGTTGTAACTTTTAACAGTTCACTAAATGAACAGTTGTAAGTCGGGAACTACCTGTACTTCATCCTGAGGGTACTCAGAACAAACAAGTAATCCCACACCGAACTGAAAGTATATTCCAATGTCCCATTTATTATACATTCTTCCTGTTCTAGATTCTGAAAAGGAAAAAAAAAATGCTTCTGAGTTAACCGAGCGACTGCAACCATGCCTTTTTTTGGTGTGTGTGTGTGTGTGTGTGTGTGTGTAAACAATGCTCCAGAAGCAGTTTGCAGCGGCTGCTATTTTCTAGAATGCTTTTAAAAAAAATTCTAGTCCAGCCATAGATATGCTCAAAGCGAAGTAAAAGGGTACTAGCTATGAAAGTATTAAAAGCAGGTTTTCCCCTTGTGAGCAAAAAAATCAGGATCCATGCTTTTACTCCAAACCCTGCCTGGGGTGTCAAACTGGCAGCCCGCAGGCAGGATGCCTCATGCGCAGGCCATGCCAATCCCAGCTCCGCGTGTGATGGAAAAACGGTGATGACATGTGACTGTAATGTGACACCATCAATTTGACACCTGTGCTCTAGGTGGATACCACTACCTGAGAAGCCATACTCGTTTACTTCAAGAATGAAGCGGATTATAGGTAGTCCTCAATTTATGACCATTCATTCAGTGACTGTTTGAAGTTATAATGACTGGTCCCTGTAGTTATTGCAGTGCTCTCACAATCTGTTAGTGATTGGGGACAAACCCCCAAACAGAATGTGCAGCAGCAGTCAAGCCAGGCAGCCAAATGAGAGAGGAAGGGCCCTAGAGTTTACACACACTGATGACAAACACTGTTTTTTGTAGTTTAAATAGTTGTTTAATCCAATTAGAGTTTAAACATTGTCAATCAGTCCATATGTCATTCACAAATATATCCATTCAGTAACTTAGTTCATTCACTAGTCAGTTCTATATCCTTATCTGCTTATAAAGATATCTTCTCCTCTGATACCTTTCCTTTTGAAGACAACGCTGAGTATTCACAGGATATCAGCACATCAGTGAAATAGTCCTTTCGTTCAGGTATTCAAACAGTTGTAGCAAACAGTAGCAAACAAACAGTAGCAAGCAGACATAACAAGCAGAGAGAGGTTACGTTTCCCCTACTGCCTTTTATTGCCGTTTGTAACTGCACCCTTAATTAGTTAATTACAAGCAGTTTGGTGCTTAAAGCTACAAGTTACAAACACCCAAACCTTGGTTTTATATATTTATTCACCCAAACTTAGTTGGTGTATCAATGTCATACCCAACATTCTCCCCTTTTGGGTGATATAAATATACAATACCCTTACAATCTAAAACCATACTTTACACAACTCTCTTGGTGCTTAATGGCACCTTGGGCTTTAGTAAAGTTATCAGCTATATTGTCCTCCGACATGCAGTACTCCAGCTGTATCATTTTACTCTTTACAGATTGTCTAACGTTTAAATACCTTAAATCTGTATGCTTGCTCCTAGTTTTTACTGCAATATTTGTGGCCATTTGAATTGCTGCCTGATTATCTTCATGTACAATTATAGGATAATTTACAGTTAATCCCATGTCATTCATCATCTGCTTATACATGATTAATTCAGTACATAATAATGACAAACAGGAGAATTCTGCTTCCATAGTAGACAAACTTATATGCTGTTGTCTTATTGACTTCCAACCTATTAATGTCTTACCCAGCATTATGGCTGTTCCTGAAGTCGACTTTCTTGTGTCTCTTTCTGATGCAAAACTAGCATCTGCATAAGCACTCAGTATTAGATCACCTTTTGGTTCTAGATACAGTGCATGGTGTAATGTTCCTTTAAGATACCTTAAAATTCTCTTTAATGCTTTCCAATGACATTGAAGTGGATCATTATTATGTCGTGCCAGTTGATTAACACCATAAGCAATATCTGGCCTTGACCAATTGCTAATGTATGATAAGCTACCAATCAAAGATTGATATATTACCTTATCAAACTTGGGACTTTGAGTATCCATTTTGCAAATATCCTGACTCATTGGAGTCTTTGCAGTCTTACAAAGTTCCATCTTATAATCTATTAGCAATTTAGATATCTTATCCTCCTGAGATATCTTAAAACCTTTCTGTGTTTTCAGTATATTCACACCTAGATATTTCTTTATCTCTCCTAATTGCTTGATTTTTATTTTCTTAGCTAATGATGCTATTATTTTATTGGCTTCATCATTAGTTTCTGTAATCAAAGCAATATCATCTGTGAATAATAGTAATAATGATATTTTCCCATTTGTCTCCCTTTTAAATAGACATGGATCGGCTAAACCAGCTTTAAACCCTATATTGTTTAGTTCCTTTACAATATACTGGTTCCATTCATAGCCTGATTGTTTAAGACCATAGAGGCTCTTTTTTAACAACCAATAATCATTATTATTTTCACCTTTAAATCCAATAGGTTTTTTCATGTATACAGTATGTCTTAGTGGAGCGTGCAAGTAAGCAGTTTCTACATCTAGATGGTTGACTATATATTTCTTACTTGCTGCCCACACTAAAGCTGCCCTTAATGTTGCTGCTTTAAGGCTAGGTGCAAATACCTCATCATAGTCATTGGCATCTTGTCTAAAACCTTGGGCTACTAATCGTGCCTTATGGATTATATTACCATCTTTTTCAGTTTTTATCTTAAAAATCCATTTGCAGCCAATGGGTTTTTATATCAACAGGTAATCTCGCATTTTCATATACTTTCATATCCTTTAAGGATTTTAATTCCTTATTCATTGCTGCATACCAACTTTCCTTATCTTTAGTAGGATACATGTTTATTTCATCTACAGCATATGGAACTTTATTAATCTGGCACACTGTGTTAGCCTGGTATCTATCAGGCGGTCTAGATATTCGTGTAGTTCTTCTGGGAATTGCAGGGCTTGTTTGAGGACTTTTTTGAATTACTACCTGTTCATGTTCCTCAGCTTGCTCAGCTATTGGTACTATTTCTTCCTTTATGGGCTCTATCTCTGCCTGTATTTGTCTCTTTACTTTATTCTTAAAGTTACAGGGATAATTAATGGGATTTCTATAGCATTCAATAATTACTTCTTTATTGTTATCCTGTTCTAACTTATCCCATCCTACGTGCTCTAGAAATTGGGCATTGGCACTACATAACACCTTAGATGTGCCTTTCTCCCAAAATCTATATGCCCTATGGTTTGCTTGGTAACCAACGAAGAATAATTGTTTAGCTCTGTGTTGCCCTTTACGCCTGAGTTGTGTAGGGATATGCACCCATGCTGGTGCACCAAATGTGTGCAGGTAACTCAGATCAGGCTTCCTGCCATGCCACATGGTGAATGGTATTTCACCAGTAGTTGTATTAACAACGTTGTTCAATATGTTATTAGCACACATTGTGGCCTCCCCCCACAAAGAATCAGGTAATCCAGAATCAGTTAACATTGTTCTAACCATTGCCTGTAGTGTTTGGCCTCTTCTCTCAATAAATGCGTTGTGTTGTGGTCTGTATGGTGCAGATTTCTTGTGCTCTATTCCAGCTACCTTTAATCTATTCTGGAATTTGCTGTTAACAAATTCCGTACCCTTAATTAGTTAATTACAAGCAGTTTGGTGCTTAAAGCTACAAGTTACAAACACCCAAACCTTGGTTTTATATATTTATTCACCCAAACTTAGTTGGTGTATCAATGTCATACCCAACACAATCACATGATCAAAATTCAACTGCAGGGGTGCTTGGATTCCTCCCCCCGACACCTGTCTCCCCCTCATCTCTGCCCTTTTGGATCCCTTTGTAGACTCTCACATATCCCTACAGTCCTCTACCCTCTCCTGCTGCTGGCCTGGGATCCAGAGGCTCTGTGGAGATGCAACCCTGGGATGTGCAGGGTGAATGAGCCAGGGTGGCATCACCTGAGGCCTGGCTGGGGAGGGGGCAGCGAGATGGTGAGGCACAGTACTAAGGCAATAGCAATAGACTTATATACCACAGTGCTTTTACAGCCCTCTCCAAGTGGTTTACAGAGTCAGCATACTGCCCCCAGCAATCTCTGTTCTCATTTTACCGACCTCAGAAGGATGGAAGGTTGAGTCAACCGGTCAGGATTGAACTGTTGGCAGTCGGCAGAATTAGCCTGCAATACTGCATTCTAATCACTGTGCCGCCATGGCTCTCTGGCTAAAGTTGGAGGCTATGTGGGACCCAATGTTTGGGGTGGCAGGAGACTGGAGGAAGCGGAGGAACATGGGCTTCCCAGAGCTGCAGTATGCATTCTGCAACTCAGGATGGAAGAGCTCCTGGAAAATCAACCTGTTTATCAATTCACTTTTGTGTATATTTATTTTGTGATTTGAACCTCATTTATTCTGAGACAAACCACATCAATGTTTGCAGCAGAAACAAACTATTCATTAGTCTTTGTTTCCATTACGATGCCTTGAACTAAGTTTAAAAACATGAAATTGTATTTTCCTTCCTCATATTATCAGGCTGAGAAGACTCAGCTTTTTGGTCTTATGTATCAAGAATGCCAAAACAGTTGTAAAGGATAGTTGTAAGGCAGAGGGAGAGAGAGCAGGTGGTAAATTGGTGGATAAATGCAAGTTGTGTACTTCACAACTGAATGGGCATCTAAAGAGTTGCATCACAACTCAGCCATCAAACCATTAAATTGTACCACTGCTCCAAATAGAAACAGTTAGAGGAACATCCAGCAGAAAAATGTAAGGCTCCATACTATGTAATTACCCATATGAATATTTTGCTAACTGGAGTAAGATATGCATTATGATTACTGCATTATTTATTGGACTGTTGAATTCATATGGTTGGTGAAGCTCTTTTATTGATACTGGGAATTTGCCTTGGGAGCTGACCTTGGTCCTGCCTTACATTAACTACCTGGGATAGAAATATCTATTCTTGTATTTATGCCACACATCCTTATATCGGCATTGCAAAAAGAAAACACACACCTTTGTTCTACAATGCAGAAGTTTACAAGCTTTGATAGGGTTTTAGTAGCTTTACAATGTGCTTCATGCAAACTGAAACAGATTCAGCTGTTTTCTAATTAATGCCAAAACCTGGAGGCAAAATGTAACATTTCAGCTCTAAATCATTTGTCTGCATACAGAAGGCGAAGTGATGGAACATAAAATGAAAAGGATAGGAATTGGAAATACAGAATCAGTATTTTTAATCTCTCTCAAATTTGCCACTTCCAAACTTTGGACAGGCTTGTCAGCCATGGACTGAGGGAATAATATCTCTGCCAAATTTTGTAATAATATTAGAAAACTGCAATGGCTAGCATTTTCACTTCTATGCAACATAAAAGCACAGTTTGCATTGGGTTTGATAACCCTAAACATGTGCTCTCCGCTTCTATCCACATATAAAGAGCTCAGTTTGAGAAAACCATAGGACATCAAAGCTATTTCACTTCTTAAGTCTCTTTTATGAAGTTAAAGGGATTCCTTCAATATGTGTAGATGTGAATTTGTTTCAAGTGACAGAATATATTCAAAGCCACTAATTACTATTAATGTATTCAATACAAATATACTCTAAAAGAGAAAGTCTGAAATACAGTTGTAGCTTTTGCGTGTGAAAAGCAGTACTTCTCAGACTAATCTTTGTTAAAAATTACTCTCCTTTCTCTGAGAATAGTGCTTTCTTTTTAAACTATATTAGCATTACCTATATTGAGTAGTATCTCCATCTATGCCACAGAAGAAAGAAGAAGGCAGAATTGGCCATAGTGTATTGTCACTACCGATTCAGGCTGAGACAGACAATTGCTTTGCTTATGGTTGCATAGTAAACCTGTGGTTTCTGACCTGCAAAACCTTATGAGATATTTGGGTCAATTAAATAGTATGTGGTTTACCCTGTTTATGTGCTACGGGGAAGCCTATGACTATAAACATCAAATACATAAGACAGACCATAAATGTTTTTAACCCAGGAAAGCTGAATGTCACATATATATGTAGTTACAGTAATAGATTCCCTCTATGAACTAACTTTGTGAATCAATATTCAGTCAAGTTATTTTATTACATTTTCTTTAATAACTTTTTTATCCTTTTTTCTTATCACCCTACCTGAGAAATTTTATCAATTTCAGTGCTCTCAATTTATTGTCTGTATCCCTTCAGCCATTATCAATCAATGATACCTACAATAATGTATATTGTTTTCTGGACTAGAAGATATTATCAATTTAGAGCTATGATGTCCTTCCCTGTAATTCAGAACATTCCATTTCCTCAATGCTTCCAGAAAGTGCTGTGAAACATTTGGCAAGGAAATGCATACATTTTCTTCTTTTTTTCTCTCTTCCTCCCTCCCTCTTTCCTTTCCTTTCCTTTCCTTTCTTTGCTATTGCTTGTCTTAACACATTCTTTTACCCTCATATAGATATATAAGTGACAGGTTGTAATTTTTCAGCCCCAACACTCTCCAGTCACCAGTGTGTTCCCATGTTCTTTTTTAATGCCTTCAAGTCAATGCTAACTCCTGGATACAGCCCAGACTAGTCCCTGCAGTTTCCCTGACAAAATTTCAGAAATGATTAGTCCTTGCTTCTTTCCTAGGGCCAAGAGAGACTGGCCCAAGGTCACCCAGCTGGCTTTGTGCCGAAGGCAAGAGTAGAACTCAGAGCCTCCCAGTTTCTAACCATTATACCAACAAGTCCTTAGAGGCCAAATAATAAATGTAGCTCCTGGACACAAACAGATCAGTCATTAGTTCAAATAAAGACAAAACAAGAGGTCAAGCTTGGGGTCCATTTCAGTTTTCTCAGAGGAAAACTAAACTATTATTTCTTGCTCCTGCATAAATGACAACATAAGAATTAGTGTTGGATATCTTTGTCTGCATTAAATTCCACCCAGAGAGCAGCTCTCATACTGTCAGAGAAAATTCCAGTGATAATTACTTCTCAGAGCTGTTAACTTGTATTCAGGTGTACTCTTTTTCATTTCCCCCATATAACAATCAAAACAGCAATCTAAAAGAGTAGAATTTACTACAATATAGTGTTAAGTTTATGTACGCAAGGCACTTTGAGAAAATAAAAAAGGTTAATATATGGCGTATGGGAAAGGATTCAGCCGCTGTTTCCATACTGGTGATGATTACTGTCTGCTTTTAACACGAGAGAGCTAATTTGAGCTTTTATTGTGACTGATTTTCATTGATGCTGATATTTATTTAGTCTTTTTATGCAGGATTTGGGCTTTACTGTTAATTGTTTTGTATTTATTGCTCTATTTGATTGTGTATACTCAAAGAATCTGACAGATGATTACCGTGCAGACATAATGGTGTTTTACTTAGAAGGAACTGAAATAATGTATTAGAAAAAAAATCCAATACATACCAACTGTACCCCAAATTCTTGTAAGTCAGACTTAACATGCCTGATTTAACTTATTTTTGTCTGTGTCTTTGAGTCATTTTAGACTCAACTGCCTGGACTAGTCCCTGCAGTTTTCTTCACAAGAGTTTTTGGAAATGATTTCTTCCTAGGGCTGAGAAAGTGACTGGCCCAAACTCACCCAAGCTGCAGCTGTCCCTCTCTCGCCGGCGCCATCTCCAATAACAGTGGCAGCAGCGGCAGGAACCATGGAAGTTACGGAGGCCGCTCCCCCACCTGAGAAGCGGCCGAAATGCTTCCACGGTTCCCGCTGCTGCTGCCGCTGTTATTGGAGACGGCGCTGGCGAGAGAGGGACAGCTGCAGCTCGGCCTGGGTGCTTGGAATGCAGGAACGGGCTGCACACCGGGACTTTTGCAAACTTGCAGAGCCCAAGGCTGGAGCACCAAGGGTAGCAGCAGCAGAGACGCTCACTCGGCTCTTCTCACACCCACCCAGCCGCTCAGGATTAAACCAAAACACAGCACATGGAGCTCCCAGGTACCTCAAAAAAAATTTTTTTCCTGTTGTTACGGGGAATGGGGGAAAAGCGGGAGCGACTCAGATGCTGTTGTTGGAGATGGCCCTGGCGAGAGAGGCGCCAGCACCGGTGGGAACCGTGGAAGCTACGGAGGCCTGAGAAACGGCTGAAACGCTGCCAGACATCCACGCCACTGCCGCCCACCTGCTGACCTGGGTAAGGGAGGGGTAAGGGAGCCCTCCGTGCTCCACCATGATTAGCTGTTAGGAGCGGCTGATGGTGAAGCGTAGCTGCCTGCGGGGCACTCCTAATGGCAAGTTCCCCCCACCTTCCCCCCAATTTTGCATGTTTTAAAATAGGCCTAAATTTGGGGGAGGGGCTTAATTTCATTTTATGCCTAGAAAACATGCTGGGTCTTCCTATGGGGGGGCATATTGTTGGAGAAACACGGTCGTCTCTCAGTTTCTAGTCTCATGCCTTAACCATTACACCAGCCTGGCTCTATTAGACAAAGACGCTACTATCTGAGCTACAGAAATACATCATGAGGTTATTCAGTAGAAGCTGAATATATGTTTATCACCTACTGACAGCTTTACATCACTCTCACCATCAATTAGATTTTTATATTGCACTTCCTCCTGAATATTATTACAAACCAAACTAACATTAGCGGTGAGACTGAGGAAATTTAGGCTGTTATTCTGAAGTCCCAAGAATGTTTCTTCACAATTTCTGCATTTTGCTTATAGAAAATTTATGCATAAAGATGAAAGGGCTCCACTTTTCTCTAGACGTCTTTGCGCATAAAGAAACACCAAGACAAGCTCACTTCTAAGCGTTATATATAAATGAAAACCTGGGAGACTCGCACTCTCTTGACATATTTCTCTAAGAAACAGTTGCAGAAGCCTTCCTTTCGACATTATTATCAACATAATAACATCATACTGAAAAATTGGTGGGTCTTAAGGGGCAGAGGAAACCATGAATTAGGAGTTCTCCTTTTGCTGATGTGCTGCCATATAACAGCATAAAGAACAGTTACATGAGTTCAGTGTCTCAACTACAGTGACCAGCAATCACTCCTATTTCAGAACCCGCTCTCTCTTCAAAAGGCAGGCCATGCTGATTGCAAAAAACAAATCTGTTCTGCTTGCCTGTAAAAGACAGAAAAAAGCAGCTGGGTTTTCAAGACAAGAAAGTTCTTTATTAAATGTGCAAATGTCCAAGAAATGTGAAGATGCAGTATGTGACCCAGACAAGCATCCTTCTCAGAGGAAATGATTCATGTTGACTAACAGCCTGAATAAGCCTACTGCATCTAGCACTTCTGGGCTCACAAGCATCCTATACTGCATTCACTAACAAACAGTCATTCTTTCATCTTATTAACTAACAAACTTCATCCCCTTAATGGATGAGAACCTGAGGTACTACAGACAGCAGGTTCCTTTATTAAACATGCATCAATACATCTGTTATCTCTCTCACACCTTTAAATTCAAAATCACATTTTGACCTCCTGCCACTCTTACCTGATCAAAATACTAAAGTATGAATTTAGTGAGTACTGTAAAGTATGTTCAGTGTGTATCCGACACATGGAGGCAATTACTATAAATATGACTTATTCATTCACCTAGTCTACTTACTGTAGATATGAAACATGATGGATTTGTTTGCATAAACATGGAACAATGATAAAAATGCCAGTCTAGGTTTGAAATGAAATAATGTAATATGTGAAACAAGAAGTCATTCAAGATTCACAGATGGAACAATCATAAAGCAACTGTGACTTAATGTAAAATCAAACATTTATCTTCGACTCTTTAACTAATGTTATTTACTCAGGCACTAACCATACTGAATAATGTATATTATTTTCACTGAGATTGAAAAAAAGATACTGGTGGATTTGTAATAAAAATATCATTTTGTATATCATTTATTACACTTTGCTTGCCAATTTTTTTTTTGCATTTTGTTCTTAGAAGTCTTTCCCAGTTGCCTAAATCTTAGATAGATCAGAATAGCATTTTTTTTGAATTACTGTTTGCATTTGTTTCAAATTTTATTCTCATCCCATTCTTTAATGTTATACTAGTATTATATCCTAACTGGAGAGACTTGTATTAACGTATTCTTCTCCCACCTAAAGCCTTTCAGATGCATTGGATCCATTTTGTTATTCCAAATCAAGCAAATTATGAAACGTCTAGTATATTTAGATAGTACCAAGTTTAATGGGAGAAATTGCACTAAATAATGTTGGCATCTTACTTCATACTAAGTAGTAATCTTTCTACGTATGATCCTGAAATTTAAGGACACATATTATTTGCCATTTACTAGCCACTTCCAAATAGGTTTATTTGGAAACTTATTTGGCTGTCTATCTTATACCAAACAATCTTAGCTGGCTCACAATAATATTAAACAGGCAATATACTCACAATATAAATAAAACAGATGAAATCCCACAAACATCTAAAAATAGTGTTAAAATATTTTATTTCAAGGTTTTAATATTCGTAAAGAACATAGCTTTCCCTCTGTTTCAGATATTTAGGTGTATACCTAATTAAATACTAACTATATAGACGAAGGTGATATCGGAAGAAGGGATCCCCAAATTGCTTAGGAATAAATATCTGTAGAAGTTTCCAACTAATAATACCACAGTCATTTGATAAAAACCGGAAAACTTGAATGTGAAAGAAAATTCTTATGGCTGCAATCTTGAATAGCAGCATTCTATATTATAATGTTTTGTTGCTGTTGTTTCTTATATGAGATCATAGGAACTAAATGTTGCTGTTTGCCATGATTTATTAATAATTGTCAAGCCTTCAGATAAAATTTTCAGACAACAAGCAAAATCAAACATTAATAACACTAAGATCTCTCATATGATTTTTGCAGTTGGTTGATATATTGGTTTGGTTATTATGTTTTGCCAATTATTTATTTAATTAGATTTTTTTTAAAACCCTGGGTCTAGTGAAATCTTTCAGTATTTCTTTGAAGTTCATTTGTGTTGGTACATTTTCCAAAAACAATAAAAAAATGGAAGGATACCCTTTTTAACAAATATATCCACATTAGACAGTATTATTATTTAAATAATGTTTATATCTCTAACATGTAAGGGATCTATAATTACTCAAGTACAACTTAAATACAGTAAGATCTGTGGACCAGATTATGATATTACAATGGCCTATAAATGTAATATAGCTAATTATTAAGGAATCTTCCTGTTGGTCTTTCATTGAAAAACCTTTTCAATTTCATTTCAATTCATTTATTTACAGTCCAAGACTAATCATAAAAATATACCAAATAAAGTTACAAGGCAGGACTGCAACAGCAGCATAAAGAAGTTACCAAAAGGCAGTAATAGCAATTGACAGAAATTTTGCAATCTGCCATCAATACTGTGGCTTATAGAAAGTCGCAACCCTTTTTGTATTCAACTACATAGAGTAGTTTCAATAACTGATTATGTTTATTCATTAGTGGACATATATTTAGTCCATATAGGTTAGATACTTGATGAAAATATCATGACACTGGCATATACAGTAGTACTTAAAAGTTAGTGAACCCCTTGGAATGTTCAATATTCCTATATAAATGTGACCTAAAATGTTATCTGTTCTCCACACAAGCCATAAAACTAGATAAAGAGAATCCCAGTAAACAAATGACTCAAAAACATATCTGTTCATTTATTCATTGAGGAAAATGATCCAAAGCTTTACAAATAAATCACAAATAAAATGGTAGCAGGGACAACTATTTTAAATTTCACTATGTAAAACCTCTATGTCATAACTAATTATATAATTCATAGGATCTTCACCTGGTGGCAGCACTTAACTGAACCTGGCAGATTTTGAAAAAACTAAGCAGAATCAGATTTGGTTTGTATTAGGATAGGAGACTACTAGGAAATTCCAAGGTTGTAAGCTTCTAATGAGAAGCTGGAAAAAACTACCCTGAAATAAGGCAACCAAAAAATACTTCTATACTGTTACCAAATGAAACAACATGGATATGCCTGTCTAGTGACCAAGAGCCAAGCTTCATTAAGGATACCATTATCATTTACACTGCAGTTACCAATACATAGTTTTAATATTTTTCGATTAAAATGTTAAAAAAGGAAGGGAATAAACATGATTCTATTAAAATCCCTTTCATATCAACAACCATCAAATAATCCACCAAGTGTTTAAAATAGCAAGAGAAATATTAGATTCAAAATCTGATCATGGAGCTTCCCGATTCATCTTGCCAAATTTTATACCCAAGGTTTTCTAACGTAGATTCCATATACAATGACTTCTGCTAGTGTCACTTGAGATGTCTGATTTTTTTCAACCACGGAGGCATCGGCTTCTCTCTTTACTCTCTTTATCTCATGAATAGAATAAATATTATATTTATCTCATGAATGGGCCAAATATTAATCACTTGTTTGTGAATACACACACACACACACACACACACCTCCACTGAGGACCCGACAAGAAATTCATAGATTGGTGGACCTAATGTATCAATGACTCCTCTCTACGAATAGAGGTAGCCCACAATTTATGACTGTAATTGAGCCCGGCAGTTATGGTCATAAGCTGTTGTGGCAGTTCTAAAGTCGGTCATCACATGAACAACCTGATTTTATCACCTTTTTTGTGATAGTCATTAAGCAAAGGCAGCAGTCATAAAGCAAACCCATTGGACTGGAAGTAAATGTGGGTTTCTGGCAAAAATGTAAATTGTAGTCAAGTGAAATGGGAACTGGGTTGTAAGTAGCATTGGGGGGACTTTGAATGGTCACTAAACGACTGGTCATAAGTTGAGGACTACCTGTATTAGTTTGAGAAGCACTTGAAGAAATTCAGGGAGATTTTTGACATTGTTTTCCTCTACTTCATGCCTTTCTTAAGCATTCTGGCTTCCCAAAAGCATCTGAGATTTTAAAAGGCCTTTGCTGCTTGTAAAGCCTTTTAATATTCTTTCACCTCTTCTGAAACTTTATTACTTGGATTATTTTTATTATTCAATTCTAATTCTCTGGTCCCTTGAATTAACCCCCTCTTGCTTATGTTTTTCAGTTTATTGATGAAGGACGAGAATTGTATGGTAACACTTTATATAAGATGTATTTGTATCCCAAACTGTAAATAAGGATATATGAGCAGCATTAAAATGAAAGTAACCTGTTAAAATAGCATTTATTATACTAATATAATTCTTATTTTAATGAAACTTTTTATTCTTCTAACATTAAGAACAAAAGAAATTACAGCCATCAAACTGCCATGGAGAAGTAGTATAATTCCTATCATATTATTTTTTTCTTGGTAACTCAGAAATGATAGTAAACTTCCTTTAAAATAGAATATAAGTTCATGAAATTATACACACACACACACACATATTTTAGGAGTTTCCTACCCAGATAATATTTAAAACATCTGTGGCCTTTCCATGTCTGAAGATAAAGAGTAAACTTAAAACAAACAACGTCCAATCACTTATTTTATTCTGCAGAGTATTTAACTGACTAGAGGTGACCAAATAACTGATTATTTACAGAATGAAACCCTACATCACATTATCAAATTCTAACTTCCATATTATGGCAGCCATATGCAGATACCTCTAATTTTTTCCCTGTTCAGATTTTCTAACTTTTCTGATCTAGGAGACATAAGTTTATTAGGGCTTCTATAAACAAGTGTTTCTTATATCTCATGCTTGGACCATCTATAATAGAATTAGCCACTTTGGCTTCTGTCGACTTTTTCCTTGCTTCTATTTCCAATCAATGTTTGGAGTTCTCAGTGGTTCTTGCTTTCATATTAAGTGAACTGGAACTACTAATAAAAAGCTAGAGTTAAATATGTTAGACATATTAAATGTCCAATATACAGTACTTAACTTTAGCTTTTTACTAGTAGCATCAGTGAAGAGTTAGATTTTACTTCATCTAATATTCAATAGCTACTTGTCTGTGGTCTATGGTATTGTTCATGATCCTCAACACTGTTGCTGCTAATTAGTGTATCAATGCGTGATTTATGAGTTGCAAGTCAAATACTAAAGAATAGGAATCCAAAGGGAGACACCAGGATGGCAGCAAACTTTGAAAAAGTATATTAAGAAATTGTCCCAGAATATACTCACAGCACCACGTAGTCTATCTTTAATTTGCTGGGTGATGGAAACAATGGTCTCCAGAATTCAATTAGCAAAGGTTGCTTTCGTTGGGAAAGTTATATAGCCCTACAACCTCTCTTTCCTCCTCCACCCAGAGTTGCTTAATAAAAGTATGTTATAATATTATACAATGATTGATAAATGAATATTAAATATCAAAGTTGAAAAATGATGGCATAAATTGGCTGTGGTGATCCCAGTGGTTATCCGCATGCTAGGTGCCATACTGAAAAATCCTGAGCTGGACTGATAAATCTGCATATTACAATCAATTACAATAGACCACATTGCTTGGATTCACAATATGTTATGCTTATACATTATGACATCCTAGATTCTTGGGAAAAATTTGATGTGTATGAAGGTGAATATCAGCTGAGGAACTGGTAGCTGTGATTTTACATTGTTGTGCATATAATAATAATTCAGTGCCAAATTCAGTCTGAACAACTGGCTTACTGTGCGATGAACTGTAATAATATAGTATTTACAACATGTTCTTATTTCTCAATAAGATCAAACCAAAGCTATAGCTTTGCTTGATCAGCCAAATGACTTATTGGCTGGATGTATACAAACACTACATTATAAATTTAATTTTGGCTTAATGCAATCTATGATGACACAGGGAGGTTTAATCTCAGATTAGTCTGTAGGAATGCAGCCTTAATAATCAACAGAATCTCTTATTTGTTTAACAATATTTATAGGCTGCTCTAATGCATATAAACTCTGGATGGCATACAATAGTTCAAATATAATGCATTTTTTTAAAACAAATGTTATAAAATACTATTAATGGTAAACTGTCTATTATGACCACCAAAATGAAGCCATGGGACAAAAGTTCACTAAAACGGTCTTACTGTAATCCACTTCCAAAGGCAAGGTGTTTCATATAAATGGAATTTATCAAGGAGAAGGCCTGTTGCCCGATTCATGCCCTATGAATTTTGCAAAGGGGAATCCTGAATACTAGTCCTGTGAGGTGGTCCAAACAAGAAGTAATCCTAGATAAACTAATTCTTCTTTATTGTAAGGTTACAGAATCTTGCAATTATGAAAGGACATCTCTCCCCCATCCTTGATAATCCAACTAACTAGGGAGGGTCCCTTCTGACATGTTTGCCACACCCAAAGTCTTTTTGTGGGCTAAGACGCCTCTTATCTGACCGTTCCCCTGGCTGCAGCTCTTCTCTGTCTCCCATTCCCACATATCATTACATCCCCCTACATATCCTAACCCCAAGGGCAGATTTCATTTTGGCAAAGCATTTCTTGATATAGCCGGGTAGTCCTCATTTAACAATGCTAATTGGGGCCGGAAACTCTGTGGTTAAACCCAATGATTAGCTGAAAAGCCATGGGACTTCACTGCTTAGCAATGACAGTTCTAGCAGTCATGATTGCCATTGTTAAGTAAAGACTGCATGGGTTGTTAAGAGAAGAGCTCCCAACTGCAACTGCTTGCCAGCTTCCCCCATTGACTTTGCTTGTCAGAAGCTGGCAGGGAAGGTTGCAAATAGCCAATGCATAACCACATTATGTTGCTATGTTGCAGTTATGAACTTGGATGCCTGGATTACAATCCCATCACCATCTGTAAATATGAGGACCGGTCATAATGTGGACATGGTCTGCCCTGTCATAAGTTCAAACAGTCACTGAATGAGTGGTCATTGAACAAGGATCACCTGTAATCTAATGTTGCATCAAGGTGGGCTTTAAAGACAATCACCAGCACTTTGAACCGGGCCTGGAAGCTATTCTGAAGTTATTCCAGTGACTTTAGAATCACTCTGACAGATAGGGCAACCCCTTCAGCCATCTTGTTTCTGCCCAGTGAACCATTTTCAGCTTCTGGGTCATCTTCAAAGGTTGTCTCATTTAGGAAAGATGGACACTACAGAATAATAAATATCCTTATAATCAAACAGAAATGAACGAAAGCATTAAGAGGTAGATTCAATATGGGGTAAAGTTAATCTATTATGTGGAAAAATGACAACTAGTAGGATTGCTAGGAAAAATCTACTGCCCAGTATAGTAAAGGATAGAAAATAAGTAGATTTAACATAGAAAACAAGTAATGCAATCTCTCTTTTCCCCCTACATTTTATTGGGCACATTGAAAGTGATGGATTCCTCAAAAGCAACCGCATTTTATTCTTAATTCAGAATAATTCAGAGTATTCAAATTTATGTAGGAATATGGTGGGAGTCTGACCTCTCCTGCTAAATTTTAGAATAATGATTTCTTGTATCTCACCATTAATGCCTAAACACACACAGGGTGCATGGGACAATTTTATACTTCCTTGCTACAACATATAATGCTGCCAGGTCTACACAGCAGCGCTTAAAACCCATCAGATGATCTGTGTCATCAACCAGTTTTAATGAGCACCTAGTTCAACATCCTAGAGTGCTACTTATGATAGATTTAGTTGACATGCTACCCTACTACCCCCATCTACTGCTCCTTTCTCTCCTTTCAGATTCGTCTCAGATTTTATTAGGTTTTGGTTTTTACATTTTTAAACTTTTTATATAACGGTATAATGTTTTATTTTAAGGTATATTTTATGGTTCTTCATTTTTTTTATATCATACCCTCCTTATGTTGTTCTTTGATTGTAATAAAAGATTTGTTTTGATTTTCACTACTGTGTAAGCAAGCCCCAGGATTGAAGTTTTAATTTCACTGATTTTAACACTTCAAGTTTTTCTTCAGCTTGAAAAATGACAGAATAGGATCAAGAAAGATGTTTATATTGCATAATTGTTGATATAACAGTATACAAACAGTAATTACTGAGCCAATTTTGGTATGTAGAAGTACATCCAAAATGTATTTTAAAGTAGCCACTGAAGCTGCCGTGAACCCACTTTATAAAGCTACTTGATTAACATTTAAGACATAACTTGCATGGCAAATTTCCACTTCCGACAAACCACAGTAACTACAACCAAGCTTTAGCCAACTGCAATAAATTTATCCAATCCCGTCCATTTTAGAAATGAAAACATTTGATGATGGCTTCATTATAAAGCCAAAAAGGGTTAAGCAAATGATTTAAATTAATTCCCAGTTCTTCTCTAAAATCTTTATTTTTATAGTACTCATGATTCATAAAGAGGGAGAGAGGGAAAAAGATTTCTACTGAAAGAAAATTAAGTCTGGTAAGTCCATTAACAAACCCCCAGTGAACCTATGTGAATCACATACTTAATGAGTTGATAGAATCCTCACCAGAAAGTCATCTCCCCATGTTCACTATTTCCAAATTCCCAGATGGAACTTTGAGACTGTTACTTCTCTAATGTGTAGTGTTAATAGCTTTTGAAAATAGTCCCGAGCAGTATCCAAAGCTTTTAAGCGGTTTACTTTCCAGCTGCAGCCCCTTTATAAAAAACTAAATGGTCAGGAGACAATGTGAACAATTGTGTACATATTTTTCTGGATACAGCTAGGCCAATAAATCTAATCCTAAACTTCTACAGAGCTCTTTGTCTCTTTCTCTTCTGTACTTCTCTACATCCAATGTTCTCAATTTTTTGTCTTAAGCTGAAACACAGCAGCTCATTTGGCAAAGAAGTAAGCATTAAAATTATATTAGAAGTATACAGAATATCAAGCAATTAATCTCTTTTATAATGAGATGAAATGTTTATGATAAAAAAATCCCTAATTGTAAAATAACACAACTAGATTTCTCTAGGTGTTTAGTTGTCATATTTGAAGTTTACAGATCTAATATACTGAAGTGATGAATTAAGAATGTGGGAAAAGCCCCATCACTAAGAGACAACTTCCGTATCTCAAACATTCATCAAGGATTTAATAGGCAATGACCCAAAGGAGTTTCAAAAAATTAGCGACCCTTTTGGTAAAACTACCCAGCTATAATCAAGTTTTGGTTGTTACCACAAAATGATTTGAACAGGGTTTCCCACTGCGGTCAGCCTATATGCATCACTTGAGAAATAGAGAAGCATGGAGACTTACTAATAACCTAAATTAGGCTACTTTTAGACAAGTAATCCCACCACAGATGTTTGAAATCCTGTAGCATCACTTGTATAACACCACAGTAAATGGCCTTTGTGTTCCAACTGCATGCACTAAGTATAAATTGATAATATTCCGGCCATCTGTGGAATTTACTTGCATTATTTTACTTTCTTGCCCAATCCTTGATAAATAACTCAACCTTAGTAAATGTTCCACCTTTCAAGGGAGAAGAATATTATTTCTTCAGGTAAAAAAAAAACTGGCACACAGGTAGGGCATCTCCACTTTAATAAAATGCATTAAGTTCATCTTTTCTTGGTAAGGTTGGCATTTAAGTGTTTGTATCATGAATTATTAAAACTTTAAAAGCAATGGTTTCCAAAGCTTTCTTCCTTCAAGAAAGTCTTCCATGTTGTTTTGAAAGAGAACATCTGTATGTTTTTTGCATGTTCTAGAGTGCATAATTCCAGTTTAGATAACCAGGACTGAGTAACACTAAGCTTTGTGAATATATATTCTCAACCTTTATTCCACTATCCACTAATACAAAAGGAACTACTTACAAAAAAATCATTATGGTTATTCAAGCTCACAAGCTCATCACTTATTACTGTAGTCTGATGACACATGGAACTGGACTATTGTTTAATTACACACTGCATCTACATGGAATACAGGCCTGGTCTTTATATAGCATCACTGTTCCTAAAATTTGCTGAGGTGGCACAATGCAATTGATAGTTGTGGGTAAACTGTCTTCCTACCTTCTGGGAACCATAGACTTCTCTAAAATAATTAGGAACCCCATGTCATAACGATTTTTGCTTCCTTCTATAACCTCTAAGGATGTATATCCTATCTCAGGAGTATCCCAACTTGGCAACATTAAGATCTATGGGCTTTAGCTGGCTGGAGAATTCTGGGAGTTGAAGTCAGAAATCTTAAAGTTACCAAGGTTGGAAACCTCCACCTTATACACGAAGGTATATAATTTTCATCTATCTATTCTTTATTACAATCAATGACCCACACAAAATAATAGCAGCACATAAAAAACAAAATAAGGCAAACAATAAAGGAACAAACACAAAGCAGAAAATACCAAGTTCGTGTGAATTCTTGAACAACATAAAACATATTATTATTTGGGGAAAGAGTACAACTCAAACTTAAAAACTCTTAAAACAACAGGTAGAAGAGGCTCAATTATGGTGAACTGAGATATCTTTCTCTGTACTTGTACCTAAATTGTGGATTTTCTAGAGGTAACTTTTGTCCCCTTATCGCCTTCCCTTCTGATAACCAATTAAGATAGTTTGATTCCAACAATTTTTGACTTCTGGGCTGAGGTGCTATTGCGCTGACTCCTTGTTTTTAAATTGTTTTTATTTGCTAAATTTGTCAGTTTTACTGCTATTGTTTTGTAATCTTTTGTTGTTCAGCAATTTATTTTCCAATTTTAAAGTGCCCTGAGCCACCTGAGCACTGTACTTATGGTGTAAAGGCAGAATATATCTTCACCAGACCGACACTTGAAGAGAATGACAAATTTAAAGTCTGTTGTGTGATAACTATTACAAAATATATATTACAATGCCCAAATGTAGTCCTATGAGGGGCTATTTTACCTTCAGATACACCTTTTAATATATTCCCAACAAAGCCAAAAAAAGTCAAAACTTCAGGAAATTACAGTCACTTTTAAAAGCACGATTTTATCTAATGGAGAAAGTGTGCATGCCAGTTTAGTATGTTAGATGCTGCCCTAGAAACCAGAAGACTTATGAGTCTTCTTAGCCATGAAAGCCATCTGGGTACTTTGGGCCAGACACTCTTTCTCAGGCCAACCTACCTCACATGAATGTTGCTGTGGGGAAAATAGGAGGCAAGATTATATTCACCGCTTTGAGACAGGGAGATAGACAGATAAAAAGATATGATAAAAACCTACCGATAATAATAACATTGATGATGCTCTCCAAGCTTAATTTTTGAATTCTGGCTATTTTGTTACCCCAAACTTGGCAACTTGAAGACTTGTGGACTTCAACTCCCAGAATTTCTCAGCCAGCATAGGGGACCTCTGCCCTAAGAGGTAACATCTTCAGTGTAGGAGTTTTGATGAAACGAAGTTCATTGATAAGTAGGGTGTGAAAGCCTTCTGTGTTGCTTGCTTGAAAGTGGATGAACAGGATGGATCTCTGGGGAAGAGTTAAATTGGGAAACACTTCCCCAGTTTCTAGCCTGATGTCTTAACCATACAACAAACTGGCTCTTGTTGCATTGTAGATTTTGATTTATTAGGTTGATATAAAGATGGGTATAGTTCATCAATCTGTTGGCTTATTGTTGTGTGATGGTGGATAATTTCCTGTGTGCTAAACTCATGTGTTAATGTTGGGGTTGAGGAAAAATAATTTGATAAAGATTCATAGATAGTCTTCATGCTTGCATTAAAGTGCCATCTTTTTTACTCTGGCTTTTCTACCAGTGCTAGTTTCCATCACTTTTCAATTCAGGTTATAACTGAGAAGGAGGGAGATTAGCAGTTTTGCCATATTGGTTTATTGCTTAAGGCAGGGGTGTCAAACTAGCGTCGTCACGGCCTCATCACGTAACGTATATTGGGACTTTCCTCCCCTTCACTAAACCGGGCGGGGCTGGGGCCAGCACATGACGCATCCGGCCCACGGGCCATGAGTTTGACACCCCTGGCTTGAGACACCAGGCTAGAACCTGTGAGACTGACTTCTACTCCTGCCTTAACACAAATCGTAGGCCAGTCAATCTCTCTCAGACTTAGGAAAGAAACAAGGGCAAACTCCCCACCACCACCAAAAAAAACCTTGCCAAGAAAATGGCAGAGGCTAGTCCAGACAGCTGTCAGGCCACACTTATCTTCTGACAGCTAGCTGGTGTTCATAAATATGGTCTGCTGAAAATTCTTAAACTTACTATTTTACTTGTATTGGGGTTTGGAGAATTTTGTAGGGATTGATTTGTGCACAATTGTTCCTAATAGCTAGAGTAAGTTGTAGTAGATGCTGCAAGGTATTTGATCTAAATGAGGGCTGTTTCATGGGTTATAATATTTGCTGTTGATTTTAGTGATACATACTTTTGGATTAATGTGTGTGGGTATCCACTGTGTTAAAATATATCATGTGGGTAGATTATTTCTCCTTTCCTTAATTTCAGTGTGCTCTCAGAATGCTATGGCTCATCTGAATAGGGTCTTTATTTTTGGTTTTCTGTGTTATTATTGTTCTGTGGTTTATTTTCCACTGGATTTGTGTTTGTACTATGTTGATGTTTCTTCTAATGAGGAAAATGTCTAGCAGTGGTAGCCTGTTTTTTTTTCTTTTGTAAATAAGATTCCATCTAACATATAGTCCATACGTTGTATTTTCTAAGTATTCGTTTTAAATATGAAAAGAATGTCAGCTACATAGCACATCCATATTAGTTGGTTGAATTAATAGGATTATAATTTCTTGTTGCACTACTGCTATGAGGTCTGAGATGGTGGATCCCATCGCAGACCCTTTGATTGGTTCATGAATTTGTCTGTAAATTGAAAACAATGACCGTAGCATAGGTTTTGCTTTCTCTCTCTGTGTACAAATATATGTATTCAATTAAGGTTGGCTATTTTGTATAGAATAATTGGGGGGGCTAGTTTGGAGGCAATTGATATGAAAAGAGTGGTGATGAAAGATATTTTATTTTGTGCTCTTCTCTTCTGAGGTCTTTTATCATTTTTAAAGCAGTTTAATCAGAACTGATGAACTTCATAGTCATTTACCAAGTACCAATATGGGCATTCAGGACAGAATTTTTTTGGCTGTCAATAGAACTGTCAATAGAACTGTGAGAGGATAGTTGTGCTGTTTTTCACCACGTGTTGCTCTTGTTTTGTGATTTATCCATTTTGGCTAGTATGCTAAAGATTTTCTTAATTTGGTTGTCTAGTTTTTATACAGGATTGTTTATTGGTCGGTAATTTTCATAGCCGTTCAATAATCCTGTAGCTTTTTTGTGTGTGCTTATAATGGATACATTTGCATACCCTCTATTATAATAAAAACGTGTTTAACAAGATTTGACTACAATGGCTAATTTATAGCTTTATTTTGCTTTCTGAATTCTCTATCCTACATCATTTTTACCCCCAAAAAGTAATATTTGAAGAGGTTTTTTTTTTAAAAAAATATTTTTAACCAGTTCTTGAATATGCTTCTGCTTCTGATCGTTATCATTTTAAAAACAAAGCTGGTAGCTTAAAAACACAGAATTTGTTTTGCTAGCATGTATCATTAAGATTGTTAAATGCAAACAAGATGCCATATTTCCCAAGAGTATCATCTTCACGCAGTCCTCAGGGGCTCCTTTCAGAACAGAAAGTTTCTTGCAGTCCCACTTGCCTGTTCATTTTCATGCGCTTACCAGACTCCCAATATTTTGTTTACTGTTAGAATGTACAGAATGGAACCTGCAACGATCAGAAACCTCATGTGTTATATTATAGAGGAAAAAAAACAGAACAGGGTGTTTGTTTGTACATGCTTTGCAATTATTACCCAGGCTTTCCTCTTTGCTGTTTTCTACGGTCTCGTCTATAAGCTGTGTTGGTTCTTTTTGCATCCTAAAGTTCCAATTGGATTGGCAGACATACCTTTTTTGATTGACAGAGGGAAGGAAAACTTCTATTTAGAACCTTTCTGTGTGGGCATTTGTCAGATCTTAATCATAACTCATCTCTGCCTATTTCCCCCGAAGTGAGCATTACACCTCCACTTACTGAACTAAATCTGAGAGCAGAATTTGACTTTTCATTTCTGTTACCACCAAATGTCTCCCTATTCTTAATCGACACTTGAGAATGTGATGATCTGCACATTCAATAACACAGATATGTCCTCACTTGTACAGCCACAAGCTGCTAGAAAAAAAGAAATCAATTCTTTAGTTGAGTTAGTCACCTGGGACTTTGGGACATGTCTAAACTGTGAACTTTGCTTGAGGCTACTGTTTTTATGCTCAACTTTGTTGTTGTTTTTATCTTTAGTTGACAACTTGATAAACACCGAGAGTCAGAGTTACAGGCAATTTGCCTACTTTTATGGGATTACTGTAGAAGAGCCAGTTTGGTTTAGTGCAGGCTGTCAAGCTCGCATGCACTGGCCATGCCCACGCCCGGTTTAGCAAGGGGGGAAAAAAGTCATGATACATCACATGACGATGCCGTGATGACACAAGTTTGACACTCCTGGTCTAGTGGGTAAGGGCATCAGGTTAGAAAACAGGAGGCTGAGTTCAAGTCCCATGAAAAGCCAGCTGGGTGACTTTGGGCCAGTCTCTCTCTCTCTCTCCCTCAGTCCAACCTACCTCACAGGATTGTTGTGGGGGGAAAATAGGTGGAGAAAGGGGTGTTCAATATTTTTGCCACCTTGAATTATTTGTAAACATAATAAATGTGGGATATGAATTAAATAAATAAATAAATAATAAAAATAAACTAAACTGTTTTTCTGGTCTCATCCTACTGGTTCAATAGTCAAGCTAGTTCTTGAGAAATCTTGTTACACACAGCAATTATACTATTTTTAAAGCCTGACTTAAGTTAGCGATAACAGGAAGGCATTCTGCACTCAAAAATGTACAAGCTACACAATGCTTTTTTTAAAGCCTGGGTGAATGAGAAAAATCTGAATTAGCACACATTGGCCGAAAGGTTGTGTCTGTACTGCTTTAAAATGTTTAATTACTAATGGAAAATGTACTGATAATCATATAGCTTTACAAGTTTTCTTTGAATAAGGATTTACTGCTTCAGAGCCACTGAAAAAAAATAATGATCCAATCACTGATCCAGCTATTCTTGTACTATTGATACTGACTGACAATAGCTCCCCAGGTTTTCAAGGAGGGCTTATTTTGACTTGAAATGTGGAAGGTTATACCTGGAACTCCTTCAGCTCTATCACTGACCAATAGCCTGTCACTTACTGAATCTCATCTAACTCACTGTTATCCCTATACTGCCATTTCTTCCTCTTTCTGCAAAAACAGTCTGGTATGGAGCAATATGCACTCTGAACTGGAACAGTCCTTAAACAATTTTGCTGTAAGATCTGCAGTGTGGGAAGAAAAGGGTACAACTCAGAGGTGGGATTCTACTGGTTCTGTCCGGCTCTGTGGAACTGGTAGCTCTGAAGAGCAGCAGACATAGAACTGGTTGTATGTTTGCTGCTGTTTTGCCCCACCCACCCGCCTGGGCTCTTACCTGACCTTTATTTCCTGCTTTTTCAACCTTAGCTGCCGTGCGAGGCACAGCTGTGGTTGAAAAAGGAGGAAAAAGGTGCTTTTTCAAACATTGCTTCCCTGCATGCAGCGCTGCTCAGCTGTCCAGGCAGCAAGCCGATTTACACATGCATGCAGTGTGCAGGGAAGCACATTGTAAATCACCGAACCGATAGTTAACCCTGTCGGATCCCACGCCTCGTACAATTCCTTTGAACTGTTTATTTTCTGGTTCAAAAATATGGAACCTACAAAAGAAAGATGCTATGTTTCACTAATGAATAATCCAGGATTGGAAAGAAGACTTTTTTTCAGTATTATTTAAATAAACCCCCTGCTCCAAAACCAAAACACTGAATTTTTTATTTATTTATTTATTTATTTGTTTGTTTGTTTACCACCTATCTCATAACAAACCAATTATGGGTGACTTACAGTATTAGAACAAATAAATATCTCTAAAACAATAAAAATACAAATAAGAATACAGGTAGTTTTCAACTTACAACCACGACTGAGACCAGAATTTCTGTTGCTAAACTAGGTGATTGTCCCGTGAGTCATGTCTGATTTTAAATCTGTTTTGCAGTGGTTGTTAAACAAATCATTTAGCTGTGAAGTGAACTATGCAACCATTAAGCGAATATGGCTTCCCCAATTGACTTTGCTTTTTGGAAGCTGGGAAGATTGCAAATAGCAATCACATGACCCCGTGATGATGCAACATATGCCAGTTGACAAGCTCCTGATTTTTGATCATGTGTCCATAGGGATGCTGTAATAGTTATAAGTGTGATGATCAGTTGTGAGTCACTTTTTTCAGTGTTGTTATAACTTAAAACAGTTACTAAATTGGTAATTTTCATGCAGTGGTTCATGGTGTTTTCAGAGGCTTACAGGTCAGGTTGTCCTATTTTGTCTTACATAATTCAATAACTTTCATAGAATAATAGTCCACTAAGTATCAAGAAAGAAAGCCACCGAAAGCATCAGTTATTTATCTGTGAGTCAGATGGAAGCCAATGCTTTAAAATGTTTTAAAATAGTTTTAAAACTATGTCTCCTTTCTTAAAGAGTTTAATTCAAAACCAATTAAGCAAAATTTGAAAAGTTAAACTGGAAAACATGAAAAACTTCCTGCTCCAAAGTCCAAAGTTTCAAATCTAGTAGAGATAGTTCGAGACACTATTTGCCTTAGGCTTAAACCCAGTAGCATAGGTTAGCTCATTCCAATATAGGCAGATAGCAGATGGCAATGAAGTTAGAATTCACAATTAGATAATTAATTCATTTTCTTTCCTCAATGAGAAATAGAGAACAGGCTAGAAGCAACATGTATCATTCATAAATAAAACAAAGGATGGCAATCGGAAGGAAAACACACATAGTCCTCTCTAGAAACTGTTGTATAATATTGACTTCTGGCAGCGTAAGAAGTTGTCATAGAGTAGAGCAGGGGTTGCCAACCGTTTAGACCTCAGGGACCACCAAACTCATAAATTTAAATCCCAGGGACCACTAACCACCTCTGTGGGTGTGGCCTAATTTATGGGTGTGATTTGGTGATCATGTGACTGGCTGGGCATGGCTTGTATGTAAATATTATAAATATTTATATAAATATTGAATTTTTTATAAAAAAGAGCAACTTTTCCTCAAAATCAGGCAAAGCAGGCAGGCAGATTGAGTTGCTCACAGAATCATTTAGTGATCTGTCTATCTGCCATTGGCTAGCTCAGTCTAGTCACATAAAATTTGCTTGCCGTGAGTCTGCACTGAATAATAGAACCTTCAGTCCTAAGGGAGGTTCGGCTGTAGTTAAAAGCAAAGATCTAAAGACTAGATAGAAATCAAGAAATCCAACCATTTCCTGCTTCCTACCTAATCTAAATTTCCCGGCACAGCAGAACAGCTGATGGTCGGAAAAATAGCAATTTAGCAGGCAAGTTTGCTGGGTAAGGAGTGAGTGGGCGGGGAGAGTTCCCACGGGCGATGTGAATGGCGCAGCCTTGTGTTTCTGCACAGCCTGGATTTACCCTCTGGGGGTGAGATTTCTTTGCGGCCCACCAAATTTTTCTCGTGGCCCACCAGTGGGCCGCGCCCCACCAGTTGGCACCACTGGAATACAGGACTAATAACACTCCGGCATGATAACGGCTGCTTCTCATAGCAAACATTCCCAAAAAAGGATATTTAATAACATAATGCATTATCCATTCATAATTTAAACGTAGAAGTAAAAAGTAATAAACATGGAATATTTCTTATTGCAAAAAATATATGAAAAATATATTAAATAGATACACAATTTTATTTTATTTTATACATTTTTATACATTTCCAGGAAAAATATTATGAGAGGTGGGGGTAGAATAGCAATAAGATGAAACAAAATCACAGGTTGCTGGGCGTGATGAATCCAGAACAAGGTATTCCCCTGACTCATTTGATATGATAATAGCTTAATTGTGAGATCATTAAAAACATTTGGCAAAAACAAATGAGAACTCTAATATTTTGATTTATGCAAGTCTTTGGCTGAAGAGAACTCTTCCTGCAGTCTGACCAACTACCATTCCAAGCTTGAAATGTGTGATGGGTGTCTCTCTCATAACTCATTTGCTTGGGGAAAAAACAACTCTTATTTAAAATATAGTATCTCAACTAAAGCAAATCTACTAATAAAACTATTTTTAAAGTCTTCTCCCAAGGTTATTTTAGAAATGGAGGTGAAAGGTAAGAAGAGGGATATAGATATAGCTTGGTATGATAAAGTAAACCTAAAGTTTAAAAACCATAATTATGTTAGGAATGCTATACTATATTATGAATCTGGAATAGATATACAAACCCAGGCTTTGTTGGCTTCAGCTCAAGAAGTATTTTATAGAAAAGAACAATTGACAAAGACAAATGGTTAACATGTAAAGACTTGCTAGCTAAGGAAAATGGGGAGCTTAAGATGAAATTGAGAATACAATTGACCTCAGAAGGATCTGGTTTTCAACAAATCTCATATGAACAATTAAAATTTAATACAGATAAATAAAATACCAGGAACAGAGTGTGATAAAAACAGAATTTGAAAACGAATTAGATACACATGAAGAATATGTGATTGCAAAAATGTATATGTCTTTGTTGACATTTGAAATGGAGGAATAGCAAGCAAATAATGTATCTTTGTAGCTTACAAAGTGTTGAAAATGGATAAAAAATGAATTGCTAATTTTTGAGATTTATTGATTCAAAAATTTTGTTTATGGGAAGAATGGAACTATAATATGCAATGTGGGAGGGTGCTATGTTTATAACTGGAACAGGACAACTCACCACAGGACAATTCAACAAATACAAAAGTTAAATTAATTTTGAAAGAACAGTGGCCGATGATAATAAAGACAATCCAGAAATACAAGAGTCACAACAATTTTGATGAAAATATGGTCACCAATAATAAAAATAACTGAATGAAATGATTAATATAGCATTGAATTGGGACCTTGACAACGTTGCCGGTGGGGAATTGGCCTAGACACATTTATAACTGCTGTATAGACGTACCTAAATCACTTCTGTAGATATCTTCTTCTTGCTATTTTGTTAACTTCATTTCTTCTCTTACCCTTTCATAATCTTAATCTTTTTCTATTTTTCTTCTGTATTTCTGTAGTTTTAAAAATCTTTCTAGAATCATTTTAATTACAAATTGTCCAAAAAAGATATAGAGTTAATCTACATCGAAACATTTAACAACAATCTGTAGTTATGTATTCTTCCCCACACCAAATTTTAAAACGACATATATGTGTCACAAAGGACCAGCCCTAATCAGAATAAATATTTTAAAATTATAACCCTGACAGCTTGAACAGAAGTGAATATGGTTCTTTATGCTGAAGAATAAAACTAAAAAAATAAAGCAGCAGGGGCATGCTCCTCAATGGGAAAGAAATGTTTAAACAGCTATTTTCAAGTAACTACAGAAAACAAAAGACACATAAAATCTCAATCCTTGTAAAAATAAAAATCCCCATTGAACTTTTCACTCATGAGATTTTTGATGTGGTATGCATGGCCAAAAATATCTTGGAGGCCCTTCCATGTTGTTACATGCTTTACAGCAGTTGGCTGGATTTCAGAGGTCCTGCACAGATGCAGTTGGTGAAAGGTTTTTGAATACTTTCAGACAAGAAGTAGGAATGCAAATGTGTATTTATATAAAATTTCTGGTCATGCTCTGTTGCTACTCTGTATAATAACAAAACTCTGCCTTATGTGAAAAACCAGATTCGCATATTCATTATTCAGGAAGAGTCATACCAAAGCAATTTTTTCTCAAGCCTCAACACATTTGTTTTGAAAAAGCCTCTATGAATTCGCAAAAATGTCTGATTAAGCATTTTCTAATCTGATCACAGCAGTGTCTGAGCATTGCTGTAATTCTGTTATGTATCCTCCAAGTCTGATTCATAGCATAAGAGCCAAAGAAAGGATTCCGAAATTATTTTAAAACAGCTACATTCCCAATTACTGCACCTTAACGAAGAGACCTTACCATTTGATTACAGGATTCCCAGGAATCATTGCATAAACTCAGCAAGACAGGTAAAGATTCATTTAACCTTACTTGCTGTTGGTCAGTGAGATATTTTGGTCCCCCTGATAACAAATTATGTCCCTACTGATTAGCTCCAGAATGATGTTATTCCACACTTCATTCTGTAGGTGTAGGGATCCAGTTGGTATACCTACCCAATGCCCATATATTCCCCCACCCACCCATCCACTCTTCACATCATAAAAATGAGGACTGGGAATGGGAGGATGAGTTACGTGGAGTTGGCTTTCTACTTCCAAAGAGCACATTTCCCCTATACTCCAGGGGTGGGAAAGTCATTGTATTCTGTGACTTCTGAAAGGCCAGGAATAGCAGGACTGCATATTTAGCCTGACAAAACAGGCTCGTCACATTTCTAAGAAACCGACTGGAGAAGCCTCTGAAGTTCTTGTGAGGGAGAAAAGAAGGGCAGAAAATCAGGAAAAGCACCCTAATTTCTGGAGAAACGAAACTATGACAAATGCTAAGTTGAATTTAGAACTGGATTTATAAACGTGGATTTCGTGGCAACACGGCATTTCACGTATATAGATGGTTATTTTATAGAAATGCAACATTTCCCCCGCTCCCCCTTCTGTTCAATCATGCCTGATTTTTGGAGACTGCTTGGACAAGTCCCCGAGTTTTCCTGGCAAGTTTTCTTCAGAAGTGTTTTGCCATTGCCTCCTTCCTAGAGCTGGGAGAAAGTGACTAGAGCCTCAAGTCAGCCAGCTGGAACTAGAACTCACGGTCTTCCCATTTCTAGCCCAATGCCTTCAACCACAATATCATATTGTATAAAATCTACCAAAACTGGTACACCAATACAGAGGGCTATTTTATACAGGTGCAACATACCTTTTCAAAATTAGCTGAATAAAAAAGGTCATTTGTTGTACCACTGTGCCTGCTGCAACAAGCAACTATTCAGAGTTTTATAAGCTTCTTATATAACTGCACATTCTTTCATTGGCTGAAGCTCAGCACTTGCCGTTTCTAATTTGCAAAATGATAGCGTACAAAATCTTCATGAAGTTTCCAAGGGTGCTGCAGATGAGGCACGGCAGACACCTCTACATCTCAAACACTTGCACGCAAGGAAATAACCAAGCTGCTCTAAATTTACCACAGTCAGGATTGTCACAGCTAAACTTGACACTAAAACTGGGAATAGTTTTACAATGGGAGTTCACAAAGACAGGAACGGCACGACTGCAGCTATCCTCAGTAAACAGCACACATCTGCTTATGCTGTGTGTGTGTGTGTGGGGGGGGAGAGTAATGAGATCACATCCCATGCAGATATTCTCTGCACCAGTAACCTGGATAGTAATCTACTGCTGTGTAAGAATTCTGACCCTTAACTCTATAGCAAATTGCTTGAACTCAGTGCTATTTCAAATCCTGCTATAACATTTCTATGGGATTTAAGGTTAGGCCATTCTGAAACACTGAATTTGTTCCTATTCATTCTCATAAAGACTTGCTTATACCATATGTTTCGGTCATTTTCTTGCTGCTGCTGCTGCTGCATGACACTTGGATTTCAGCTCCAGTTCTAGCTTCCTTCAATGATAGCAACTCATCCAGGGCCTGAAACAGCAAAATATTCCCAAACCGTGGCACTATCAGCTCAAGCTTGACCATTAGCATGAAGTTCTTATTAGTGGTGGTAACCGGGCCGACCTGGTAGTAAAAAAAAAGCCGATGATCAGCTGAGAGGAGGAAAAAAAACCCCCCACAGATAATCAGCTGAGAGGAGAAAGGAAAGGGCAGGATCGGCCCTCCCGACTGCCCCTGCACTTTTCTTGATCCTCTCAGCTGATTGGCGCTGCAGGTCTCAGCTGGTGGTGGGGAATGCTGCGCGCATGCGTTAGGCAAAGCATGCCCACCAAGCCACGCCCACCGAACCGGTGGTAAAACAATTTGAATCCCACCACTGGTTCTTATGGTGGGATGTGGTTGGCATCAGAAACAATTCTTATGCTCCACTTTTGACCTATCTCTCTATAGAACTTTCCTCCAAAAGTCTAATGGGTCTTCAAGATGCTTTCTGTTTTAGATATTTATCTAGGATAAGTATCAATATTCGTCTTAGTAAGCCAAAGGTTTTCCTTATAATTTTCTTACCCCTTTCTTTTCTGATAGTAGAGTCACAAATACTCTTTCTACCCAAGACAAGAGAGACCAGATCCCTGAATTTTGTTCCAGGACTGTAATTTCCTAAACCATTTAAAGCTGCATTATTGGAGGAGATTTTGATAGTATAGTCACTCTTGGCAATATGCTCCACCTGTAGTTATATAAAACACTGAATACTGTTCCAATTTGGGAGAGAGCTTGTGCATGCTGAATTACTGGGGAATGTTACAATGCAACTTTCAGCATTCTGTCTCCTTTATGTATTGGAATACAATTCCTGAACACCCCAGCCAGTATAGCCACAAAGGCAGATATAATTAGGAAAATTGCAAAACAAGTTATGAGATTGGGAAGGATAAACTCATTGTATGTGGGAAACTGCTCAGCCATCTTTCCTCTGATACCATATTTCTGTAGTTAATTAGAGAATTTGTCTTTCAGACATTGCCAGGTTAATCACTGAAAAATGCCTACTATGATTCCCAGGGAAGCTATACTACAGTATATGTTAAAAGCTGAAGAACTGAAGCTAGTAGCAATTTTCTCAAGGTCAGTTTTTACCTATTGCTTTGTATCAGCTAGAACACTACAACTTAGCCATAATAGGTTGCTTGAACTATTCCAATAACTGTTTTTTATAATGTTATCGCAACACAAATGTTGGCCAAATAGAAAATGGAAATATTGATAACATTATTCTGTAAGTGCCACACGATAGAAAGGCAATTTGTTTCCATACTGTGTCATTTCTTTGGTGTCTACTTTGATGGCAACTGGGATGCCAATTCCCTTTGCAGTTTGTGGCATCTCTTCACTATTTTACTTCGAATATCATGGGAAGAGTTAAAAATAAAAAGTGGTTGAGGATTACTGTGTTATTCCTGTGGATTTTATAACATTAATTTACTACTTTTCGCATTAAAGCGCTGGACTAATTATTCATAATGGTATGTGAAAAAAGGAAAGGGGTAAAATGCTAAAATAAAAATGCGTTGCTTATAAGGTCCACACTGCAGGCAGATGTTAAAGATGATTGAGAAGTACTGCTTTCTAATACACCAAATCAGTTTCCATACCAAATCTCTATTACAATCACATTTTTATATGTGATTATCCATATCCAGCCTGCTTAATTTAAATTATCCACTGAAACTGGGGATAGAGTAAAGCGATAAGCTTCATTATTTGATTAACATACAGCTGGTATTTACTTGCCCGAGGAAGGACACAAAGCTGTGCCCTTTCTACTGGATAACTGCCCATAGATATAAACACATTAGATTGAGGGCTTTGGGTAGCTTCCATTTTGAGTAATAAACAAGGAACAGGTTTATAAATTCAGAATTGGAAAAGACTAAAGATATTGAATAAGGATTCCCTGTCATCAGTTAATCATTCAATAGATTAGTATAACTTTCTTTCCTCTTCTTGTTCTCTGAACCCTCTTGAGCTTGCTTTGAGACCAACTAATAGCAGGTATCTGAAAGGAAGGAGGAAGGGTCAGCTGCCTGCCCTTGAGGACCTGTAATGCCCATACTTCCTTTAAAGGTTATCCACCTCAACCCTTCTGGATGAGAGCTAACACACTAACCAAGCACTCCCACAGTAGACAATGACCTATCACGATGGAAGGGCTCCCACTGACAACCTATATGGTCACATTTCCTCAGATTATAGACTAAAGGTTTTGGCAAACCTTTAACAACATGATTACAAAAGGATTTTAGAAGAGGAAGAGAACTGTATAGTATAGTATAATTTACATTTGACAGACAAATGCATGTGCTCATAGGCCATAGCATGTTGGACTCAACTAGTTCTAACACTTTGCAATGAATCCTTATTATGAGAATGACTTAGCTTTCAGATTCCTGGAAGGGTGGCTATTAAATAATATTTAAGCCTTTAATTATATTTTAGAGTAGAGAACACGTTATTGTGCTTTTGTAGTTAAAGGTCTGTCAACATTTTCATTTTAAACACTAATTTTTAAAGGGTTTATAATTTGGTTATAAAAATCCATTCTAGGGTAGAACCTGGCATACAGAAGCTCAGCCCAGGAGGTTTTTCTTTATTATCCAATTTGGTTTAAACTAGTTTAGCCATTTTTAAATTATAGGCATGTTAAAAAATAAATGGTTGCTGGCTTCGGAAGACTTTTCAAATTATTATTTAAAAATTAGCATATATTCCCACTTACAATAGAATTGCTTTTGAGTTAAATTTAAAGGGGAAAATGTTTAGTAGAGTCATAGTCCACTTTCTATGGTTTAAAAAAAACCTTTGAAAGCAGATTAGATTTTAAAAATTCATTACATGTGCATATAATTTCTAAAACCACAAATTAAAACAACAAAAATACTGCATGCCAAATAAAGTAACAGCAGCTAAAAGCTTAATATACTGGGCTTCTAATCATTTAAATAACCTGATTAATGTAAAATCCTTTTGAAGACTGCTAAAGAATTTGAGGAGAACTTTCCAAATAGATCACTGAAAAGACCCCGTACCTAGTACCTCACAACTCTAAATGCAGGATCAACTATGGATCATTTATCCCAAAGGTGCTTTTTCAAGAAGCAACTGGACTTCCTTTGTTTTTTCTTGATGACTTTTTGCTTCTTGGATGAGCTTCTGTTCCGAAAAAGCTTCCTTGGATGAGAAGTGAAATGTCTTCAAGGAAAAACAAAGGAAGCCCAGTTGCCTCTCGAAAAAGCACCTCTGGATAACCATTACATGGATGACTGAGCATCTCCATAGACATACTGATCAACGTACTGATTTTAAAATGCCAGTCATAAAAGGAAGCCTTAAAATAAAAAGCCAGCCTCATATCACTTAGTATCCCAATAATGAGCAAAGCTTGACTGGGTTGGTAAAAAAAAAACTAGGCACAAATAACTAGACAATAACTATAAAAATAACTAGACAAAAATAGTCAAATCTGATTAGGAACTGAACAGGAAACCGCCAAGGAATCCTAGAGTTGTAGACTAGAATGCTGATAAAACATTCCAGAGTAACGTAAGGGCAAATCACTTCTATCTTCTTCTTCTTTTACTGCTTCGGGTGTTGAGGGAGACAAAAAAGTTTGAGTTCTTGCATTTCTGGCAGCCTGAACCATTGTTATTTGCCACTATTGTAGTGTGTCCTTGATGTCTCTCTATCTTCCTCTGAGTCAGCCTCATGTTCTTTGGCCTTCTCCTCTTTTTGTATACGCTGTGTATAGTATAGAATCCCAAGACATTCTCTCCTTATTCTACATCACCTCTGCACTATTTAAAAAACTGCATAAATGTGACCATGTAGACATCAGGAAGATATTATCTTGTTATAGCCCACTAGATGTTATTGAATGTTATCTCTTATTATTGATTTTGTTGTTGAATGCTGATGGGAAATGTGATTTAACAACACTGGCAAAGCTACATAGTATGCATCCATGATTTAGGGTTCAATTTGTAAGAGCTTGGCTTCTGCAGTTTCTAAGATGCAGATGTTGCTTTCACTGTAATAGGCTGAAATAGATTTAAATGGTTTACTTTCTTTGTACATCAAACTGTCTAAATTGTGGCATGAAAATCTAGTGAACAAAGAAATAAATAGTGAAATCAACTGATTTATTCGTTTTTGTCAACCCACAAAAGTTATTAGTTACAAAAACAAATGATTTCAAAAATCCACCTGAACTACTGGATACAGGCATTTCTGAATCCAAATTATCATTTGTTTCAATTAAAACATATAGATCTTTTAAATCACCTGAAAGTATTTCTTTCAGGCATGCAGGTATTTACTATACAAGCTTAGCCTCTACTGACAGGGAAGGATGCTGAGATATATAGATAGTGAAGATGTTATTTATGCATTGGATCTACATCTAACTACTGACTGATCTAATCAACACCAATATATGCTGATTTACATACTTTAGCAAAATAGAATTTTAACAAAATTGTAAAGATTACTGTATCATCTAACATAATAAAAAATACAGAAGCCAGCAGATACAAGTACTTAATCTCTGAAATTAAAAAAAAAGATCTATGCTAGCGTTTACATAAATAACAAAGGACAAATGAAATAAGCTTTTATGGTTGGGAAATTCCTCAAATGGGTGTTATTCTTCTCCTAATCATCAACCACCTTATTTTAGAGAGGATATCAGAGATGTATCACCACACATACCAAAACCCAATATAAAATACAAGCACTTGGAGTAGTTAAAAGCCACATTAAGGTAGTACATAAATTAGGATCTTGATTTTTTTAAAATGGTTTGTTTACAAAAACTGAGCAACTGGGGACAACATTGAAGCAATAAGGCTGGCCCTTCAGGGGATGACATCCCAGCAATATCAACTAAAGCAAAAGTGAAAAATGGACTTCATAAAAAGGGAGGCATGAAAGGATTGGCATTTTCTTTAAACATGAATTAAAGGCACCTGCTGGGAAAGAACTTGCATCTCCCTAAAGCCCTGTCTCTCTTTCCCAAGAGAATTTGTCTCAACTGTAAGGAACATACAGCTGGCACTGGGAATTCTTTCTCTCAAATATATTCCATACATTTATTATACCATATACCTACTTTAAAGCGATTTTTCCCCCGGGCAACGTATTTTAAAATACGAAGAAGCAGACTTTCTTTAAGAGTATTTAATCATTTTGGTGTTCTTTATTCACTTGCAGCAGATATTCACAGGATGTAAGCATTTGCTGGACACATGTTTATTCAGAAAACAATCTGAAAGCAAGTTCTTTCTGTGTCACAATCAACCTTCCATGGCCACCAACATATCAAAGCACTTACAGGAAGGGAAAAAATCCCATTTCTGTGTCTGAATGCAACAATGTGCAAAATAAGGCCTTCCTCACCACTTTTTGATTTGCTGGTATGAAGTGAAAGGCAGAAAGAACAGCTTGTGACTTAAAAGATTCTGAAAAAGAAAAGAGGCACCTCCCAAGGCCACCTTTTCTTTTTAATACAAGTGCTTGTTGACCAAAGTAATCTATACAGGTTTGCATTATTATCCCGGCTATAAAATATACCTTAGTGTCATGCCATGTTTAGCCAATCACAGAAGCCATTTGCTGGATCATATATTACCAAAGAATAGAGATTTAAGGGATAATGGTTATAGTGGCAGAGCATACAAAGCAATAAACAACTTTCCAGGTTGGTTAAACGCCAAGTGGAGCTGAGACTTCAGCGCCATAAACATTATTCCTATTATATGACAAGATAAGAGGATATAATAAAGCTCAAAGAGGAGGGGGAAGATATTTTGTAGTTCGGTTCAGGTTCTGAGCTTTTGATTTCTTGGTTGTTCTACAGATGACACACTTAAGACCAGCGGCTTAAGGGGGAATAAATTGTCCAAGGGATAGGTTTAAAAAAACAGACTATTGTTTGAGGAAATGGTGGACATAAAAGTAGTCATGCGATCAGCATCTAAGTGGTGATTTGTGGTAAGTGTTAAAAAGTGAAATATTCCAAGTCTCCCCCCCACCCCCTTTTTGGTGGCTGTATAATGCCTCTGCCTTGCAACTAGTATTATGGTACCACTCATAAAAAAAGTATCTCTATCTGGCAGCTACACAGGGTAAAGCAGACAAATTACAGCCTTCTACTTTAAGTACTTTGCAATACTATCTACAACAGTGGCCCCAGACCTTTTGGGCACCAATGACTGGCTCTGTGGAGAGTGTTTTTTCTACAGACTGAAGGGAGTGTGGTTCTGTGTGTTGCCTGCATCCCGTGGATGGGGCTTAGTTTGTTTGCACGAACCAATTTCTGGCATGCCGCGGCCTGGTACCAGTCCATGAATTGTTTGTTTCCACGCACCTGTTTCTGGCATGTCCATGGTACCAGGCCATGGACCCCTGATCTACAATGTTGTATGTCTGGATTTTCATAAAGTGGATTTAAAAAAGCAAAAGAATGCATAATATTAACCATTTAATTTGAGGCAGAAAGATAAGGACCATTGCATCCTTTAAGATTTTTAGCACAGAAAGACAGGCTGGCTTATGTTTTAAACATACTCAGAATCACCTGCCAAATCTGATGCAGAATCCTGAAATTCTGCCTGCATTGCTTCCATTGAAAGGAAATGACCACCGTACAAAATAGGGGTTGAATTTCTCCAGTTTGGATTTGCACTGTTGGCATAGATGCTGTATAAATTCCCTCTAATGTGAGCAGATATGACATCCATAATGCTATCTCGCAAAGGCTCCCAAGCATGGGATGATGCTTGTTCAAGCAGTGAACTCGTCACTGATAGTTCTTGAACAAAAATCAGAATTAACTTTCTTTAGCCACATCTTTGCCATGGTAGGCCAAATCCTATTGTTAATAATAGCTTGTTGTGGGTCTGAGATAGGTCACACAACCAAGGGTCCCTGGTCCAATGAGAAGGTTCCATCAGTTTATGTTTCGGTCAATGCCTTTCTGTTTTAAGGACAACACTGAAGTTTTTAACTCACATTCAGTTCTACAGAAAGTGCATTTTGTTATGTAGAGAATTTTAAATAGTTTAAGAAAATTCTGTTAAATAATCATTACAGAAGTCCAGCATGTTTGCCAAATTGACTATTTGGATCCATTTAACTTGACAGTTTCCATCAAAAACACAGGGCTACTTTTTATAAGATTTTTCTTCTTGGTAGAAATTGTATGATGCTATACTTGCTGCTATAATAAATGACTTTTGTTGTCTAAGCACACGCAAATTACTATCTGCTTTAGAAGCTACAAAAATAATGGTGAAAAAGATCATTACTCTTTTTTATGGTTGAAGTGTTCAGGTCAAAAACAAACCTTATCGAGTGAACTGAATTGCTGTGTTAAATTCAATATATAAAAGTAATTTGTACAAAGAAATCCACCAGCCAGAAAACTGTCTGGACACACATTAGGTAGTCCTCGACGTACAATCACAGTTGAGACCAGAATTTCCATTACTAAGCAAGGTCGTTATTAGGAGAATTGTACCTGATTTTATGACTTTTTTTTTTGCTACAGTTGATAAATAAAGCAGTTGTAAAGTGAACCACATGATTATTAAGTGAATCTGGCTTGGAACCTGGCTAGGAAGGTTGCAAATGGCAATCACATGGCCCCCTGCAACTGCAACTGTTGTAAATATAAGCTGGTTGCCAAGACTTGTATTTTAATCATGTGGCTGTTGGGATACTGTGATGTTTGTAAGTGCGAGGACCAATTATAAATCAAGGACTACTTGCATTGATATCTCTTGTAATAACCAAGCAAACTATTTTATTTATTTATATCCCATTTTTATTATTTTCATAGATAACTCAAAGTGATGAACATACCTAATATCCCTTCCTCCTATTCCTCCTGTTAAGTGGGTTGGGCTGAGAGAATGACCGGTCCCAAATCATCCAGCTACCTTTAATGCCTAAAGTGCGACTAGAACACATGGTCCCCTGCTTTCTAGCCTAGTGGCTCTCTCGTTAATTTATACCGAAGTTTGTCAATATAGAGCAGAGAGGCCTTATACATTATAAGAACTAGAACAGAACAGGATACTTTAATGGCCAAGTATGACTGGATACACAAGGAATTTGTCTTGGTGTAAATGCTCTCAGTATACATAAAAGAAAAGATACATTCGTTAAGAATCAAGAATCATAACATACAACACTTAATGATAGTCATAAGGTACAACCAGCAATCAAATCATAGTAGGAAACAGTCAATACAAATCTTAAGGATACAAGTGACAACGTTACAGTCCTACAATCACAAGTGGGAGGGGATGGGTGATAAGGAATAATGAGAAGATTAACAGTAATAGTAGTGCAGACTTTGTAATAGTTGAACAGTGTTGAGGGAATTATTTGTTTAGCAGAGTGATGCCTTTCGGGAAAAAACTGTTCTTGTGTCTAGTTGTTCTGGTGTGCAGTGCTCTATAGCGTCGTTTTGAGGGAAGGAGTTGAAACAGTTTATGTCCGGGATGTGAGGAGTCTGTAAATATTTTCACATGAATGGATAAGCAATTTTCCTGAAACAAAAATCACTCCTCATCATTTGTACTTCATAATACTATCCTGAAAGTTAAAATTACAGTGGCAACAGCTTTAAATCAAACTATAAGGAAAACTTTCCCCGGCTGTCAGTTCACAATACTGTAACTTCTAAAGGTGGTATATGGAGTCACCTTCTTTAGAAATCTTGATGGTGCAGCTGGTATATCAATCTGAGTAACTAACACAGAGAGTGTACTATTTCAGGCAGGAACTTCTGGATTCATTCCAACACAATTCTACTATCTTTAGTGTGAAAGTTTTAGATCCTGACAAATCTCAGAGAGAAAATGGGCTTGGCTTCAATAAATACTTTTTCCACATTCAAGGCAACTTTTTTTTAAGAGATAGCTATTTTTATATTAGTATGGTTACTGCTATGTTCTACTTGTTCATAAAAAATAAAGCATCTAAAACTACTTAACCACAAAGTTCACTGGCCAATCACAATCAAAATCTTCTCCACCAACTTGTTAGAAGATATATGTACTAAAATCATGTAAACTGGACTCTCTAGAAGGTTTGAATATCCCCCTTAATGTAGAAAAGCAAATACACCTCAGCAGGTATAATTCCCCACTATTAGAATTCAAGTGGTAATGGTATATCCAAATGGCAGAATATGTACACAATTTCTACTGAAACTACTTCACAAATGGAATTTTGTCCAACTTACTTTACATTCATTCAACCTGCTACCCTCCAGGTTACTGACTTTAATTCCCAGAAGTCCCTAGACAGCAATCAAGTTCGTTTGGGGAAATTTAAATATACTAAGATGTGTACTAAGAAGTATCAATTAAAACTGGGGAACATTATTTGAATAAACAATTCTAGTGGACTGAGATCTAGTGATTTAGCACTAATGAGGTTCACATTGCGCAGCTCATCTACTTTACGTGCATTCGTCTCCCTGACTTTGCTCCCAAACAATCACCTCCAGATTGAATTACAAGTAGTTCTTGATTTACGATTGTTCATTCAGCAATTGTCTGAAATTATGATAGTGCTGAACAATGAGAGTTGGGACCCAGGCCTCAAGTGATAGCTATTACAGTGCCCCTGTGGTCACACGTTCAAAATTTAGGTGCTTTAGGACAGCATGCCTGCCCTTATAACCACAGATGCGCTGCAACTCCCCCACCCACCTATTGTTCCCCCCACCCATCTTAGCTATCTACCTGCTGATGGTGTACAAAATCGACATGGCCCCGCTTAGTTCCCTGGCTACTTTTCCCCATCCCCTCACAACCGAGAGAGTTAGGCCTTCTCCCTATCCCTTTCCTTTTTCTGAAGTTGCTGAAAAACCCTTTCTAGCCTTTAGAATGATTGCATTTGCTAGCTTTTTGGCTGTAAAATAGCCCTTTTAACCTTCAGAACAATCATCCTAAGCATGCTGCAGCTACCATCAGCTAGGAATCTACATTTGGTGGGTCCTATGAGACAGGTCTTCTCTGCTATAGGGCCAGCCTTGTGGAATATCCTCCCCCCCCACAAATTAAGATTGGCCATATCCTTTTTGATATTCCCAAAAGTCTTCAAGATTTAGTTATGTGACTAGGCCTGGGGCTCACACAGAACTGGAGTTTTTCTAGATGGCTCTGTTGTTGAGGGTTTTTTTTATTATTCACTTATGATTGTATTTTGAGGTTTTAGGATATTTATTATTATGGTTTTTAATATTTGTATTTGTGTTTTTATGTTTTTAGTTTTATCTATGGTTGTGTGCTACCCAGATGGGCAGCTATATAAATATGTACATGACAGCCTTTTCTAACATAATCCTTTAACTTAGTGAAAATATTTCAGACTGATTTCCCATACAGGGTTGTATTAGCAAGTGGAAAAGAGTAGGATACAAATAGCAATTGGGAAGATACAATGATTTTTTAAAAGATAATATCCACTGGATTTTTCTAATTCACAATGTAGTTAGCAAACAGGTATCACTGCACTCCTACTTATCAGTAGTTGCTTTGATGGGTCTGCATTCTGATTTTGGCAGGAATGGGGGGGTGGGGGAACGGGACTTTAGACTGTTAAAGATACATTTTCTCAATTTTTTCCTTGCTTGTAATTGTCCAGTTGTCTGAATACGCAGCAGTTGCTGATCTGTAATTTCCTTCCTCTGAAAGAACGTTACTCCATAGAAATACGTTTTGTAACTTTGTTCATATTTTAATAGAAGAAACTGCATAAATGTAACCCAAGAGCGCCTATTGATTAAGCTGCAGAAAGCCTAGAATCTCCAAAGTCTCTTTTATGAGAAACATTCTTGTTGAGCAACTACTTGGAAGCCAGGTGGAAGAAGGAATCTGGAGAGGAATGGAAAGAAGTGTCACCTGTCCTCTTAGCAAATAGATTAATGACATTCAGTGGATTTTTTTTTTAAAAAAAGAAGTATATGTAGCACATTCAGCTGTGTCACACAGCAAGCTTACTGCTGGGAAGTGATCGTGTACAGAATCCAAAAATAACAGTAATTGAAGACCTAGCAACGAAAAAACATGTTTATAGGTCCATTAAAAGTCCAATAGCTTGAATTACAGGGTAGAATGGAAAGCAGTTTCACCTAATTCAATTTCAGTCTATCACCTCCCTAACTGAAATAGCACTTTTCAGAAAACAATATAATGGAAGGAATTGGGAATGCCATTGATATATATACAAATACTCTTGTGTAACATTCCAGAGGCAGTGAAATACCAAATGACTTATTTTAACACCAGCTTTCAAGACTGAAGAGCAAAAACTCACCAGCCTTCTTTTCAGTTTCCATTTCAACTTTATTTTACTTGCTGTTACATTTTGTATGTATTATGCCTGGTTTGTATATAATGCTATGCACTAACATACCAGGCTATATAGCAATAGCACTTAGACTGATATACTGCTTTATAGTGCTTACAGCCCTCTCTAAGCGGTTTACAGAGTCAGCATATAGCCCCCCAACAATCTGGGTCCTCATTTTACCCACCTCAGAAGGGTGGAAGGTATATGTAATGTAAACAAAGGTAAAACAGAATATGTATTTATCTGTTTGATTTTTTTTAAAAAAAGCTTATTCATTTGATTAACTTCAATTTTTAGACAAGCCACTTTTTTTAGATATTTGTGTGAATCCTTTAATGCTTTACGTCATGGTATATTTATCTTTAAAAAAAAAACCAAATTGTTTGAAGCAGTAATCAGACTACATCATAAGTGTAAATTGTAAATTACTAAATATTAAGACAATTTTCCATTTTTCTCAAACCCCATATAAATCATAAAAAGCTTTTAGCAATAAGCAATGGAACATATTATATATAATGATACAAATCAACAGAACCAAAATGTTATTTAACCAAATGCCATACTCAGAAGCAATACTCAAGAACTATCCATACAAAATCCTCAATAGCCAACTAAGTTTAAAAAGTATGAAAAATATTTAAAATATAATTTAATTAAAAAAAGACAGTAGATTTTGCGACTCCTAGTAGGCATATGCCAACCAAGGCCTCAGGCCCTCCTTTTCCCCTCCAAAGTTACATATCGAAAAGGAGTGAAGGGGAAGAAGGGAGAAAAAAGGGTTCTAAAAGATCATTAACGCTACAGACCAATGGGTTGCCTATCATGATAATTCTATGGTGCCTGGGCAACAATATATAATATTCACTATAGATAAAAGATATTGAATTGTGATCAGAATCAAAAGACAATCGGGATACTAAAACCTGATTGAAAGGTTTCACTGTAAAAAAGAACTGTACGTTAAAAGTGTACACGCATTAACGGTTCATTTTCAAGCAATCCATGCCTGAACTGAAAATGCAGGTTCTGAATGCTTTGATTTGTATGCAAAACAAAGTAGGGTTATTTTGTCTGGATATGGGGTAAAACACAGTTCTTGAGATTCTTCATGTTATATCTTATGGATGTTGGACTCTAACCCAAGTTTCTTTTTTCCGATGAACTCCAATTTATTTATTTGTTTGTTTATATCCCACTTTTATTATTTTTACAAATAAGTGGCAAAAATATTTGACAGACCTTCTGCCTCCTATTTTCCCCACAACACCAACCCTCTGAGGTGAATTGGATTGAGAGAGAATGACTGGCCCAAGGTCACCCAGCTGGCTTTCATGGCTATTCTCAGAGATTTCTACTTGTTTTATGAGTCATGACTTGTTTCAACGAAGGCTTACCATTATATTTCCCCCTGGCCTATTTCTGGTTTTTGTGCTCAACCTGTTTTTTGTGATACTAACAAAGGAAATGATGAAAATGAACAAGAAATCAACTGAAAAAGCTGTGTTTATGTTGCTCATCTGCAAAACTCAGTTTTGTTCAATAAATACAAATAAAATCAATCTCAGAGTAGCATTATGAACAAATATAGCCAGACGGAACTATGTCCATTTTTTTTCTTTGGGATTTCCCAAACTGCAAAAATAGAACAAAACAAAATTATAGCATCAAGATGACAGCGTAAGGCAGAATCAGTTCCCCTCCCTGTACGGCCATATTTTATAAAAAAGCACATTAATGAATCAAATGAAATTGTTTCCAGCTTTAAATCATTATTATATATCTGAGCCCTCACCATACCACACTTTTGAAAAATAGTAAGTTTATTTCCAAATAAAGGAAATAAAAAGAATGAATTGCTTCAGAATGGCTTTCCTTCTGCTTTTCTTTCAGAAATAATATGAGAAAATTCAAGGGATCTTCAATATGGATAAGAGTTTGTCAATGGACTGTTGCTCGGAAATACTTCCATTATACACTGCTCAAAAAAAATAAAGGGAACACAAAAATAAGACATCCTAGATCTGAATGAATGAAATATTCTTATTAAATACTTTGTTCATTACGTAGTTGAATGTGCTGACAACAAAATCACACAAAAATTATCAATGGAAATCAAATTTAGCAACCCATGGAGGTCTGGATTTGGAGTTACACTCAAAATCAAAGTGGAAAAAAACACTACAGGCTGATCCAACTTTGATGGAATGTCCTTAAAACAAGTCAAAATGAGGCTCAATAGTGTGTGTGGCCTCCATGTGCCTGTATGACTTCCCGACAACGCCTGGGCATGCTCCTAATGAGGTGGCAGATGGTCTCCTGAGGGATCTCCTCCCACACCTGGACTAAAGCATCCCCCAACTCCTGGATAGTCTATGGTGCAACGTGGCTTGGGTGGATGGAGCGAGACATGATGTCCCAGATGTGCTCAACTGGATTCAGGTCTGGGAAACGGGCAGGCCAGTCCATAGCATCAATGCCTTTGTCTTGTAGGAACAGCTGATGCACTCCAGCCACATGAGGTCTAGCATTGTCGTGCATTAGGAGGAGCCCAGGGCCAACCGCACCAGCATATGGTCTCACAAGGGGTCTGAGGATCTCATCTCAGTACCTAATGGCAGTCAGGCTACCTCTGGCGAGCACATGGAGGGCTGTGCGACCCCCTAAAGAAATGCCATCCCACACCATTACTGACCCACTGCCAAACCGGTCATGCTGGAGAATGTTGCAGGCAGCCGAACATTCTCCACGGCGTCTCCAGACCCTATCACGTCTGTCACATGTGCTCAGTGTGAACCTGCTTTCATCTGTGAAGAGCACAGGGCACCAGTGGTGAATTTGCCAATCTTGGTGTTCTCTGGCAAATGCCAAATGTCCTGCATGGTGTTGGGCTGTAAGCACAACCCCCATCTGTGGACGTCGGGCCTTCATACCACCTTCATGGAGTCTGTTTCTGACCATTTGAGCAGCCACATGCACATTTGTGGCCCGCTGGAGTCATTTTGCAGGGCTCTGGCAGTGCTCCTCCTGTCCCTCCTTCCACAAAGGTGGAGGTAGCGGTCCTGATGCTGGGTTGTTGCCCTCCTATGGCCTCCTCCGCGTTTCCTGATGTACTGGGCTGTCTCCTGGTAGCGCCTCCATGCTCTGGACACTACGCTGACAGACACAGCAAACCTTCTTGCCACAGCTCGCATTGATGTGCCATCCTGCATGAGCTGCACTACCTCAACCACTTGTGTGGGTTGTAGACTCCATCTCATGCTACCACTAGAGTGAAAGCACTGCCAGCATTCAAAAGTGACCAAACCATCAGCCAGAAAGCATAGGAACTGAGAAGTGGTCTGTGGTCACCACCTGCAGAACCACTCCTTTATTGGGGATGTCTTGCTAACTGCCTGTGCTTTCCACCTGTTGTCTATTCCATTTGCACAACAGCATGTGAAATTGTCAATCAGTGTTGCTACCTACATGGACAGTTTGATTTCACAGAAGTGTGACTGACTTGGAGTTACATTGTGTTGTTTAAGTGTTCCCTTTATTTTTTTGAGTAGTGTATTTGAAAATCATAATATTTCAAAGGGAAAAACACATTTGCAAATACTAAGGGAGATGTGGTAGTCATACTGGTCATTATCTTCCTGTCATTTCAATAATTTTATGTCCTTGACATGCAGAGACTTATACAAACTTATAGTTATTCATCTCCAATCCATGATAAATCCATGATATGTGAAAGGATACACTGGAAATACATCTGCTAGATAACAGCAACCTAATTATTTGTTAACAGGATCTTACAGGAGAGCATCATGACTCTAAGTATCAAGGCAAACATAGCATATTATTGGCACATAATATATTGAAAGAAGGGAAAGGATATACAGGACCTTTATTCAAAAGCTATCTCTAAGAGCTCAGTTCAGACTTAAGTTCAGACATACTATCGCTTTCCCTGAAGTCTCCTGCTTGGGAGGGTGGGAGAAAATGTCCAAAAGAAATACACCACTTGCTTCAATATTGCTTAAATGCAATCTCCACAATTTCAATTACCCCCAAGGAAATGCAGCCGTTAATAAATTAAAAAGATCGCCCATCTCCTCCTTAAAGACTTCTTATTAACATTATTATGGAATTAGCATCTCTAGGGGTCTATATCTACACAAGTTTATGTCACACTAGGTTTATTATCCTTTGGGGTGATGGAAGAGTCCTGACTATAATAACCGCAAAACAGACTCATTGTATGGTACTATGGAGGCCTTTAAAAAGGTTCTGACCAACTATCTATTTGGTTTGCCATAACTGTGAATTAATGTATCAAGTAAGAGATTAGATTAGGTCCCTTCCAATGTTCTAGATAATTTCATACGATGTGTTGCTAAAAAAATTTATGCCTGTAACATTTTACATGAGCCAGGTTTACTAGTATTTGGAATATCTTAGTATTGATTTTTAATTGCATTTTTTTGCCTCTTGTGATCAACACTGGCTGCTAGTTACTTCCATAACTGAGCCAGGAAAGAAAAATAACAACTATACAACCACCTAATTCACATTTAAAAGTAAGTCATTTAGCAACAGTTATCAACTCGCTATCCCATTTTCTTTACTTTGTTCCTGAAGTCCCTGTTCTCTGGCCAATCTTTGTCTTCAGTCATTCATATTAATATTATAAGTCATAACATACATATACATACATACATACATACATACATACATACATACATACATATATACAGCATTCAGCTTTGTTCGGGTATTTTCCCACATCATTATAGTTGTGCTTTTAAGGTTGTAGCGACGTTTCAGCAGAATCTCATCTGCCATTATCAGGCTTCTGTATTGTGTTCGTCTAAGAGTCAGACTTTCACAGCCGAACTCACAGACGAACACAATACAGAAGCCTGATAATGGCAGATGAGATTCTGCCGAAACGTTGCTACAACTTTAAAAGCACAACTATAATGATGTGCGAAAATACCCGAACAAAGCTGAATACCATACATATAAATACCCGTGAAAACTTAAGAAAACAAATAGATATATATACATACATACATACATACATACACATACAAAACAGGAGTGTGAAGTGAAAAGAAACAAACTTCAGACACGTAATTAAAATTATTCAGTTCAAATATCAACATCTGCAGCTGATCATATAAGATGGCTTTGAAAGACTGAAAATGGTAACTAATCCAGAAATGATAACATATAGTTAATGTGGATTACAAAATAACCAATCTACGAAAAAGCTTAAAGTGTACTGCTCTAATACCTTCTTTATCACCAGCACAGAAAAATGGATCCTAATAAATAGTTCACCAGACAATTTTAAGCAAGAAATTGTTTCAAATTTGGACAAACAGGTCATCAAGATCTCTTTAATTTTGTTGCAATTGTTTTGATCCTCTATAGAGGTCTTTACCTTCCTCTGACCACCTATATGAAAAGTATCTGTTTGCATTCCACAAGGAACTTCAGAGCCTTACAAATATAGCATAACGTCAGCTGTTCCACCATGCAAGCTGTCCAGATTGATTGATGTTAATTCAGGAGTAAGCATCACATATCCATTATTTCAATGGATATGTGCAGATAATAGCTTAGAGTTGCTTTGTCATTTCACTTTTACAAGTATACATAATAATAAGTGAATTATGAATCTCATTACAAAACCTGATACACTCATGTACGAGCATCTTTTCAAGTTAAGCATTAAGCACTTCAGCTAAGCACTCATATGGACAATTCCTTTGGACTTAGAGGCAGCCCTCGACTTATGTCTGTCTGTTTAATGACAGTTCAAAGTTACGACTTTGGAAAAAGTTATTTATGACCTGTACTTGCATTACAATCCCTGCACCAGCCCTGCGGTCACATGATCACAATTTGGCTCTTGGCAAATGGCTCGCATCTATGACTGGCAGCAGAATCAGCAGCCTCATGTGGTAATAATTTGCAACTTCTGCTGAGTTCTAGCAAAAAACAGCCACAGCGTAACCTGGATTCACTTAAGGACCATGGTGATTTGATTAACAACCACCACAAAAATTGTTATAAAATCAGGTATGACTTGAGCTATGACCAGAACGACTTATGATGGAAATCCAGTCCGAATTGTGGTCATAACTTATAATTTTTATATACAGGTAGTCCTTGAGTTGTGACAGCAATTGAGCCCAACATTTCTGTAGCTAAGTGAAACATTTGTTACATGAAGTTTGCCCCATTTTACAACCTTTCTGGCCACAGTTATCAAACGAATCACAACAAATCAGTCACAACAATGGTTAAGTTAGTACCATGGTTGTTAAGTGACTCTGGCTTCCCCATTGACTTTACTTGTCAGAAGGTCACAAAAGGTGATCACATGACCCCAGGACACTGCAACCCATCATAAATATGAACTAGCTGCCAAGTATCCAAATTTTGATCATGTGACTATGGGAATGTTGCAATGGTGGTAAGTGTGAAAAATGGTCCTGTCACTTTTTCCAATGGCGTTGTAACTTTGAACAGTCACTAAATGAACTGTTGTAAGTTAAGGTCTACCTGTATATACTGCAGTGTTGAATCTCAGTGTACTACTTGTCCATCTGAAGCCATTTAATGGCAAAGATTATTTCCATGGCTAGTACAGACCTTCAATCATACACCCTGAATGTAAACAAGGCTTATTTATTTGTTCCTCCATTTGAAAATAAATGCGTTCATCCAGGAGCAAATGTCAACTTATTTTCTTAAACTATTAAGGTACTGTTTTTAAAACTAAATAGGCTAATATTTAAAGGATTATGCCAAAATGTATCTTTGTACAGATGATATGGCTAGGTGCTTTTATTTTTTTTATTCTGTTTTTGTCCTTGTGTTTTTTAATAATATATATGTTATTATAAAAAGAAATTTTAGTAAGCGTTGCTGAGGAACCATATGCAATACCATGCACATTTGAAAATAGGTTTAAAGACATTCTAAGCTTTTCCTGAGAAATAAATACATGTTTGGGGGGAAATAACAAACCAAGAAATGTTATTAAATCATACTATGCTATCGGAGTATATTATCTAGATATCAGGTATAAAGTTTCCTCCCTCTATATTTAGTGATTACTTCTGGATGTGACAGAAGTAGAGAGAAAATACCAGCAAAATGCCAGGCATGCCAGGCAAATTTCATTACCTCAGGGCTCTTGCACTTGCTCATAACTTGGAATTACACACTGCAAATCTTCCAATCTGATTACCTCCAGTGATCACATAAGACGTTGGCTTTAAACTCTTTGCCTTGGTGATAAAACAGCCACTTTGATTCATAATGATATACTAACAGCAGAGTATACTGTAAACTCACCTGTCCACAGCCGGGAGCACTGCACACAAACGGCCTGTCGTCTCCCATATTTTTCTACAGCTGAGCTGCAAAGATGGGGAAAAGGGGATGGAGAAAGGAGGGGAAAAATAATTGTTAGCTAAAGATGAAATCTGAGTCGGGATGCTATTGTGTAACAGCACTTTTTAGGAGTGCAGTTCTTCAATATCAACGACATGTTTGAACAGATCACAGGGCACAAGGTTGTGGGGGTGAGGAAAGACAATGAGAAATCTGGGGGTGAGGGAATAGACAGATATTGAGCAGCAAGGTCTGGCTGCTTCCCAGTTTGGGACAGAAATACATCTACAAAAATGTGCAATAAGCTGTGGGACGTAACACACACACACACACACACACACACTGCACTAATGCAACTGTTATTTAGATGAATCACTGAATCATAGATTTGGAAGGGGCCAAGGAGGTCCCTGATTCCAATCCCCTGCTCAGCATTGTATAGAAATTCTAATTAAAGCATTCCAGACAGATGACTATCCACTTTCCCGACCGAGTTTTTCATCCAGTCAAAGGCTGCCCAGCATCTCTCTGAGAAATAGTCCCTCTGTTCCAGTGTTTTTATTGTTGGAAAGGTTTTTTTTCTTAACCTTTTAGCAATCATCAATAGTGAAGCAGCAGAAAAGCTCAGATCCTTGAAAACATCTGGACCACAGATACTAGGTACATTCTGGCATTTCAAGTAATCTACACATTCCCTCCTCCTTCCCGAGTGGGAACATGTTATTTAGGAATCACAGAGAGATTCAGTATTTCAAGAAATAGACATAGGAAAATCTCAGTTCTGCTTTATCCTACTCTCAGGTTGCTTTTGCAGGCCTTAATCTTCAATTCTGGCCACAGAATGAAGAAAGCTGGATTACAAAATACCATGCGTTATTTATTACCCTTCTGAAGGTAGTCAGTTTTGGTTTTTTTGTGATCACCACAACACAGATAAACACACATATTTATACAGTGATTATACAAAGTACAACAATCTTATCTCCAAGCTACAGAGAGATAAATTCAATTCTTCTCAATGCAACACCAGTATTTTTAATATGAGGGAACTACGAATCTGTAATTAGTCATAGGATTGTAGGAATGAAGCTCCATTTTCTCAAGGCAGTTATCTAGGTTCCTAATGGTAAAACTGCAAGACTGTCAAAAATGATCTGTCATTGGACATCATGAAAGAATTTAAAGTATCCGTCCTGTTGCACTACAGGTAAAACTATTCTTGTTAACAAAAAGGACAAACAAAAGAAGCTGCTACTATGCAAATTTTACAAATGATCCATTTCTCCATCCCACCCAGCTTTTTAATAGTGAAACAATTACAGTATAATAAAATTGCTATTTCTTCAGAGAAATTGCTATTGGATACAGTTCTTGACTGACAACCAGTTTGAAGCGACAGTTTGAAGTTACAATGGCACTGAAAAAGGTGACTTACATCCAGTCCTTGCACTTAGGGGAATCATAGCATTCCCACAGTCACATGATCAAAATTCTGGCGCTTGACAATCAGCGTGTATTTATGATTGTTGCAGCATCCTGGGGTTGTGTGATCACTATCTGTGACCTTCTTAGCCAGCTTCCAACAAACAAAGTCAGTGAATTAACTTAATGACTGCATGATTCATTTAGCAACTGCCGTGATTTGCTTAACAGCTATAGCAAAAAAAAAAAGATTATAAAACTGGGTGCAACTCACTTGCCTAGTAACAGAAGTTCTGGTCCCAATTGCGGTTTTAGGTCGAGGACTACCTGTAGTTACAGAGAGTCAGTTTGGTATAGACACCAGGCTAGAAATGAGAAGAACCTGAATTCTAGTCCTACCTTAAGTGCAAAGCCAGCTGGGTGACCTTGGGAAGTCACTTTCTGTCAGCCCTAGGAAGGAGACAGTGGCACACCACTGAAACCACTTCTGAAAATCACTTAACATAATTGGATTTGCTTAACAATTGCATAATTCACATAACAGTTACAATGATTCATTTAACGACTCATTCATTTAACATTTAACAACTGTGGCAAAAAAATTGTAAAATAACAACCACCTTGCTTAGCAACAGAAATTCTCATCCCAATTGTGGTCATAAATTGAAGACTACCTGTATTGTTAACTGTTTATGAAGTTTCCATACATTTTCTTAAATTAAGGAGTTTGTTGGAAGCAGTTGATCGCTGAATCTGAATCCTACAAATCCTGTTTCTAAACATCTTCCCCAGTTGTACAGGCTGGTATGCAAGTGCAGTTTTAAATGCAGCTGCCTGCATTATTTTTTGTATCTGAGAGTAAAATATACAACTGCATCTGCCTGCAAACTTGTTTTTTGTAATGTTCATGCTGAAGGCATCAGGTGATCATTCCTCCAAAACATAGATCTGAGAAAAAGAAATCATGGACAGAGTGATTTGTATTACTGTAATGGTGTTACTTTTTAAGCAATCTGTGATGTTCAATATATATTGCAAAGTAGGATTAATTGAAGATTTGAGGTTTTTTTTTTTTTTTACAAATTATTGCTCAGATTGCTGAAGAAGATGAGAAATGGATCACAATGCATAACTGAAATTTTTCCCACTGGCAAATAATCTGGAATTTGTCTTTATACATTTTAATATGTGTGCTATATTTATAACTTTAAAATGTCTTTTTGTGAATTTTGAAGAATTATGTTTCACTACTATTTTATATTATTTAATACACTTTGATTATGTGCCATCAAGTCAGTGCTGACCTTTGGTAACCACATACACAGACCTTTTCCAGGATGATTGAATATAGTTATTGGTCATTTATTATAGATTTATATTTACTCTTTTGGCTTTACATGCATTGCATTTTTAATTGTGTCTGATTTCTGTTGACTTACTGGAATGGACCAATAATTTGCAGCCTCAAAGAGTGATCTATTCTGACTGAAATTTTCCAAACCTCTAACAGACACAAAACACAGATTTTGTTATTCAGCCTCAAAATTAATTTTATACACGAAAAAATGAAGCCCGCTATTTATTCCCTAGTATATTGGGAAAATAGTTTCAACTCTTAGTCCTTTTCATCATGGAACTCAAACACATATTCTTTACACTGAATGGAACTCCAATGGATTTGCACTAAGAACTCTCAAAATATGAAATAGCATCTTCTAAAAGAGTTTTCCATTATGTGTTCTGACTACTTCTCTCAAATTTTCTGGCTATCACACTGAAAATGCTAGGCTAGAAACGTATATGGTAGTTGCAGAGTCTAATTTTTTTTTCTGTCAAGTGCTTTCCTTTATCCAGGATTTAAAGTAAGGACAATATTTATTGGGATGTTTATCCTATCCAGTGTTTATCCTATCCTTTCTCACATGTTCAGCAAGTTGCATGCATACATTAATGAAAACAAAAAGCTATATTATTACTGTTATTTAAAATTGTTCAGCACTGCAACTTTCAATATAAAGGAGGAATTAATTAATGGTTTTCTGATGTGAGGCCATGCTAAAGTTGCTATTAAAATAAATAGCTAAAATTATAACTGAAGGATTTGCAAAAACAACAACAAACAAACCACCAACTCCTCTTTTTTTTAAAAAAAACTCTGTATACTTGGTTTGAAGTCTTCAGAGCTCTTCACTATTTCCAGATCAAATATGCCCAACTGAAAGAGGACAAGTCAGGGAGACTTATGATCACAATTGAGCCCAAAATTTATCTTGCTAAGTGAAACATTTGTTAACTGAGTTTGCCCCATTTTATGACTTTTCTTGCCACTGTTGGTAAGTGAATCATCGCAGTTAAGTTAGTAACATGGTTGTTAATTGAATCTGTCTTCCCCGTTGTCTTTGCTTGTCAGGGAACAAAAGGTGATCACGTGACCCCAGGACACTGCAACTGTCATAAATAGGAGCCAGTTGCCAAGCATTTGAAGTTTGAAAACCTGACCAGGGGATGCTGCAGAAGTCATAAGGGTGAAAAACGGTAATAAGTTACTTTTTTTAGTGCTGTTGTAACTTGGAACAGTCACTAAATGAACTGTTGTAAACCGAGGACTACCCGTACTTCTGTATCAGGATTTGTATAATAAGAATAGCCTCCAGGTCATATTCTCACAATGCTGCATTTCAAATTGCAACCTTTGAAATAGTAGACTGAATAGTAGGAAGGATACCATTCAGATGCAGGAACACAAAGTGCACTGAATATAAGAATTGGACTATTATCCCAGCCCACCATTTCAAAAGTCTCCTGAACCCGACCCCCCCAGCCTTAACTGCCTCCTAATATGCCAACAGGATTTCTGAGAAATTCTGCAAAGATTTCCACTTTACAAAAAGCTCCATTTCCTTGCATAGCAGCAAAGGTTCAGTTTGTGTATGTTTGTGCTGTAAGGTATCTGCAAAGGGCAGCAGCTGGTGCCTTGCTTTAAATATAGCTCCCAAATCCACACTCTCCACAGTTACCATACAGCAAGCACAACAATCAGACGTAAAGCAAAATATTTTCCCTTCTGATAAAAACATTCACACCTGTGCTGCACAGCACAAGATACCCCTTATATTTAAAAAAAAACCCTTACATTGTGATTTTAAGTAATTTTTATTTTAGACTTTCTTCAAAAGCCCCAAATTGCAAATATAGCCCCTAGTTCCCAATCGTTTTTTTCTGAGAGATCAATCCCATTGAGAAGGAGAGGGTGACACTAGCCATTAATCCAGTTGTTACCTATTGAAGTTAAAAGGGAAGTAACAATCAAATCCGGATTTTCCCAAACAGAGTCCAGCTCTGTATTACTATAAGCACACAGTTGTGAATATTAGGAGAAGTCTACCTCACCAGTTTCACAAACAGGAAATTGTACATTATTTCATCATGTGGGAGTATTGTATCTTTATACTCAGGAAGTACAAATGTAAAACTAAAGCAGAAACGAGTAAAGCACAGTTAGTTTGTTCGGAGGAGGTAAGACGTATGTTAAGGTAGCTCCTTGGAATATTTACAGAGATCACAAATTGCACCTTGACAGTAACATACTAGAACATATATTTGATTCAGGAAACTACATATTTTTGACTATTAAAAGTTTTTTAAAAGCCGCAAAATTAACCTGAAGCTCAATAAAAACTGAGGGCAAAAATAAGGTGAATTTGGAACAGTAGTGTATCTACTATATCTTCAGTAATTATATTTTATTTTTCATCCAATGGATTTTAGAATCTACTTCCCTTCTATATTCCTTTTGCTCTCGCACACTTTTATGATAACAGCAATACCATTTGCACAATGCAGGTATTGTGCTACACTGCCCTTTCCATTCATACGCTGCAATTTTAGCTGGGTTTTCTTATAACTGTTTATATAAGCTTCTACTCAGGGAGTCAAAACCTCTAATGTTAGCATGATTCTTTAAAGCAGGGGCTGAGGAAATTAAATTCCTTTTATTTCTTTATACAACAGTAGACTTCTACAGTGAAGCTAAAGTGAAAGTATCACATACACCAATAGCATCCATCTCTTGCACCAACACTGTATTTAAATAAGAAGCAGGGGATCTAACATATTTGGAGCCCCACCAGCTGAGAGTAGTTTGAATGGCTCCATAGTTTAAGCTTTGTTCTAAAGACAAGATACAAAACCATACCTTTTTTGGTCATGCTGTAATTTTCAACTCCAATGTGAAACAAAGAACAGTGTAGAATGTACTGTGGTAGAGGTAGGGCAGTAGACTACAGACTTGCTCTAGAGGCAAAGCTAGAAGATCCTGAACATGCTTCAGGTGACCAATGTAATTCCATGTCACCCCTTTTTAGACAAGAAGCACAATTATGAAAAGCAACTCTATCTTTATTGTAAAGTTATATTACAAAATATTTCAGGACTGAAATTAATTCTCCTCTTTTCTTTTGCTCTCTGGAAAACTACGGAGTTTCCTCTTCTTGAAACATTTCTCATGTGTCTCCTTTGGTCAACTGAGATCATTAGTATTTATTAAATTTATTTGCCACTTACCATGCCACAAGGCAACTCTGGAAGGCTTATAAAGTTAAGACCAATAACACAAATATAGCAATAGAATCATAAGTTATGATAAAAAGATGGGGAAGGAGTGAACAAAGTGTGCAGGAGGTGTGAGATATCTTTTACATGACATTTGTCCATTTTGTGGCTCTTCCTCCTGTCTCTCAAGGTCATTCTCACATACTATTACAGTTCACTCTCACAGTTTGCAATTTGAGGAAGTGACGGTGCAGGAGCCTCCTTTGTCTTCAACGAAGTGGACAGACTGTAGACAAACTATAGCACCCTCAGTAATAACCAGAGGTCCTCTAACTAGCTCCAGCCCAAATGTGGAGGTCAGTAGAGGGTTGGACAGATACAATTTGCAGTCCAGACATGCCCAGGATCCTATGACAATGGGCCCCTTGACAACACCGTTTAGGTCTGAGGCGAGAACCTGGAGTAATGGAGCCACCCAGGTGGGAACAGAGAGGACAGGGGGACCTAGTAGGTGAGACTCTGGAAGACCGTGGCCCTTGGAGCAGGGTATTGTGGGGCCACAATCAGAGAAATCGGGACCTCCCCCCTTACATGCCTCATTTGAAGGGAACCCTGATAGAGTAGCAGTATTCCTTTTTTTTTTTTGAAACAAATTTTATTAATTTTAAAAACAAACAAAACATTAAAAACATAAAACCTCTTTCCATTATAAATCTTTACAAGGCAGGTAAAACATTATTTTATATCGCATACTTCTAATTTACCCCATTTCCATATAAACACATAAATTCCTTTGATAAATTTCTCATTATTTCTCTTTACTCTTATTCAATTACCTTTCTTTTCTATATTTATCTACTATTAAGTCATCATATTTATATTTCCCTCTGACTTGTTTACAATTATTCTCATCTAACATTCCTCCGAGATTTTATTAATTCTCAATCGAACATACACACACAAAACACAAAAACATAAAACTTCTTTTTAGAAAGTAGCTTGGCCCCAGATTACTTCTTTTTGTATGGACTTCAATTAAATTCGTGCTCTTCTTGTATGCCATTACCTATCTTATTTACCATTCTATAGATATAGAGTAGCAGTATTCTTAGCCCAGATCATTAACCATATAGACTTGTATGGGTGGTATTACCCTTCCCAATGGGCTATGGTGGTAGCTGTTACTGGGGTCTGAGATGGAGTGGCCAGGGAGTGGGCAGCAGATTTACACAGAGAATAATCCCCCGAACTGGCTGACATTGGTCTCTTTTTAATGGCCTTATGGACCTGGTTTGAGGATAACTCCAAGGGACAACAAGCTGAAGATTTACTAGCTTTAAGGCAATGGGGCCGGCCAGCAAGAGACTATGTTAGTGAGTTCTGTTGGGCGGCTGGCTGATTTCATACTTGGCTAGAAAAACTGTTGATCCATTTATTTAAAGATGGCCTGGACCGTGAGTTGAACCAGGCCTATTTATACAGGGGCCTACCCCAAAGATTGCATGATTGGTACCAGGTGGCTATTGAGCTTGATTCCGGTCTCAGGTGATTGCAGGCAAAAGGAGATGTTGGGCCCAGGGTTAGATGGGGGTTTCTACCCAGACAACTCCTACAAGTAGCACTCCATCTAGATGTCAGCAGGGCAGGTGCTTTCGATGTAATAGACAGGGACACAGGGCAGCGGAGTGCCCTATGCTGCCATTCACTCCAGGACCTACTCGTGGACCTATGCATGGTCGATCAAGTGGAAGCACCTGGCAGGCCTCAGAAAGATTGAGTGGCGCAAACCAGTTACACACTAGCACCAATACAGACAGATTACAAGACGAAGATCCAACCTCACACAGGTATTTTGGGTGACGTTTGGGAAGAAGGATCTGATGATGATCCGATGGTTAATATGCCCATCTGCCCATTCATCATACCAGTCATACTTCACAATATACGGATGAATCAGGTGGCGGATTTGGGGGCATTGATTGATTCAGGATGTGCACAGTGTTTGATGACACAGGTGGTGGTGGATACATTAGGGTTATACCATTAAACACACCTATCCGATTTGAACAAGTGGATGGGTCCATTTTGGGTGGTGGTCCAGCAACATACAGAACTGAACTTGTGAAATTGGAGATGGGGGAGCATTGGGAGTGACTTTCATTTGTAGTGGTTCGACATATGACGGAGGCCATGATACTTGGGTTGGCCTGACTAGATAAATGGAAATCTACCATATGGTGGGAAGGAGGGTTTAGGAAGCTAAGACACGTTAAAACAGTGTTGGAGAAACCAAAGGAAGAACTGATAGATAAAGCTACTTATCCATTGGAATACAAGGAACTGGCTGAAGTCTTTAATGAGAAGGGAAGTGACGTTTTACCCCTACATAGGACAAGTGATTGCGCAATTGAGCTATTTCTGGGAGCGAAGTTACCTAAACCCCATATGTATTCCATGACTCCGAAAGAATTAGAGGAAATGTGTAAATACATTGACAAGAACTTATCTCGAAGATTTATCCAGCCAGCCCATTCTCACATAGAGGCTCCTGTATTGTTTCAAGAGAAGAAAGATGGGGGCTTAAGACTATGTGTTGATTTCCGAGGCCTTAATGCTGTCTGCTTGGAACCCTTGTATCCACTACCACTTATGAAGGATCTCCTAGACACTTTGGCTAAAGGACGTGTGCTTACAAAGTTAGACCTGTGCAAGGCGTATTATAGGGTATGCATCAAGTCAGGAGATAAATGGAAGACAACATTCAATTGCCCGCTTAGTAGCTACCAATTTAAGGTCATGCCTTTTGGATTGCAAAGGGCTCCAGCAGTCTTCATGCAGCTGATTAACGTCTTGCATGAGCATTTGTATAGAGGCATTTTAGTCTATCTGGGTGACATATTAATATATTCTAATACCATGGAAGAGCATGTGGAATTAGGGAAACTGTACTTCAAAAGCTAAATTATACATAAAACTGTTGAAGTGCGAATTTCATCACACCAAACTGGACTATTTGGGTTACAGAATTTCAGGCGATGGGGTCAAAATGGATCCACCCAAGGTGAAGACTATATTAGACTGGCAGTTGCCTACAACATGAAAACAACTGTTTTCCTAACCTTTGCCAATTTTTATCAGCAATTCATTCCCTCATTTGCCTCCATCGTGTTACTTTTGACCAATTTGTTGAAGACGAAACATCTGGGAATAACCAAACCAAAACGAACCAAAATCTGGAGCGGACAGAGTCGTGTCAAAAAGTGTTCGAGAGTTTAAAGCAGTTTTTCTCCAATATTGAAACATCCTGACCCTGAGCATCCGTTTGTAATTCAGGCAGACGACAGTGATGCGGCTGTGGGCATGGTGTTATTGCAACGGAATGACCAAGGGATATTACAATCTTACACCTACACGACGGAATGAGATTGGGCGATTTGGGAGAAAGAGGCCTTTGCAGTACGCTGGACCTTAGTAACCTGGTGACACCTATTAGAGGGTGCGCAATCTCCATTTGAAATATGGACAGACCATAAGAATTGGAGGCATTACAATCACCCAGGAGACTGTTGCCCAAACAAATCCGGTGGGCGTTATATTTTCGGCGATTTCAAATTGAAACATGTTCCGGCAAGCAGGAATTTTTTAGCAGACACATTGTCATGCCTGCCGCAATAGAGAAAGCACAGAAACAGTGTGCTTAAGAAAGGTGTGAGTATGGAAATATATGGAATTACAAATACTTGGCTGTTGAAACTGTGGGAGAAAAATGACTTTCCTAGCAATATTCCTTCAGCAGGGCCAGGATAGTTAACAGCAGGATATACCACAGCTGTTCCTGAGGGTGGGAGTGTCTCTAGTCCTTGTAAGAAATATTTTTGGTAGCACATTCTGTAAGGAGGGCATGGAAGTGAAGTGCTTTTATAAAGGAGGAAGAGAAGTTCACGTGGTAATCTTACAGATATATCTCCAGGAGTTTTTATTTATTTTGTTGCCTGCAACAAATGAATTATTCTTGGTGAATTACAAAATCATCCAATATGCTAAAGCATTAATGGTATAATATAGACAAGATGGGCGATACACAAATCTAATGAATAAATAAAATACGAATAAAGTTATATACAAAATAAATGGTAGAATAAAAAATGAAACCCCCCTCCCAATAAGTTGATCCAAACACTCTTACGTTTCTATCCTGATCAGTTTATAAACTGTTAATAAAGTGGGAGTTGATGAATAGAGAGGAAATGACAAAAGAAAAGCTGTTCCTATGAACCACCATTCTCTCTACTGTATGAAAATGATAAAGTGGAAAGTTTGGCAGTGAACGGATCAAGTAAAGGTTCTCTGGGGACATCTGTGGTGGACAGGCTGCTTGGAGAAAATGATCCTTGAAATACCTTGCAGCCAAGCCATGTAGGATGGTAAAAGTCCAAACCAGTACTTTGAGATGCATTTGGAAGTCAGTAAAGTATCCAATGCAAGACTTGAACACAAGTATAATGTGTTTATACTGGGCTAGCACATTCTGGTCTAGTTGAAACTTCCAGATGGTTTACAAAAGCAGCTCCAAGTAGACCATACTGCATTGATTCCAAGCAAGTGGTGATGAGCGCATGAATCATCACTGTTGTGAAGTCTTAACATTTGCAATAAGACTACAACTGGTACACTAGCTAAAACTGAGCAAAGGCCTCTGGGCTAGGGCTTCCATCTATCTATCTAGAAGTAGCTGTTGAAATCAGGATTACCTTTCACTGTGATCTTGCTTCTTTTAAACCTCCCAGCCACCAGACAATGGATCAAGAGAAGTATGCCTCATGTGGTATGGGAGAACAATGTACAGCTCAGTATCATTAACATATTGTATCCTAAACCAATGGGTGACCTTCTGCAGTCTCATGTAGTTATTAAAAACCTGGGAAGAGAAAACTAATTTCTGCAGCATTTCAGAGAACCTGCCTTAATTCTCTCCTGTCTGTTGACTAGAACTCTCTAGGAACACAACAGAACTTTAAAACAGTTCTCTGCATGTAGTCCAGAAGGATACCATGATTGATAATATCAAAAGCTGCTGAGATGCCTCAAAGTACAAGAAAGTACAAGAAGGGAAATCAAGATCATCTATAGGAACAACCAATAATGTCTTATAGTTCCATGCCCACCCCTGAATTCTAGATGAAAAGAATTAAAACAGTCTCATTCCTCCATAGCTGAATATTGACCGTAGTCCCAATAGCCTTTCTCCAGAAGAGTAGTTTAAAGCCTGGGCAATAGTTATCCAATACAGATAGATCCAAGGAGAGCCTCTGAAACAGCCTCTTTTAAGACTACTGGTAGCAGTTTCCTGCAATCAGGCACTAATTCAAGAACACACCTAACCAGAGACAACCAAAAGAACACACTATTTATTTCATTTTGTTAAAATTCACAGGCCAGAAACAGTCTTAGATAACGTGGCCAGACACTCCCTAGTTATCACAATGGACTCAAGAGTTGTGAATCTGAGATTTATAAGCAAATTGTTGTTTCAGCTATTCCTAGTGGCTAGGTGGGAGATCCATCGCTTCATCTTTTTTGGCATACAGCACTCTTACCTCTGTCATCTTTCTAGGAAGTTAGCAACTGGTACCATGTCAGCAGTCAAGAGGTGACTTATTCAGGGATTGAATAGGGCCTGGATTAGGGCTTAGACAATTAGCTGAAAGTTCCATAACAGATAACAAAAGACAGTGCTTGGTCTTAGTAGCGAGTCCCATCTTAGAAATCTTTCTTTCTTTTCTTTCTTTTTTGTTCTTTAGAAATATTCTAGTGATAAGATTGAAGAGAGTTGTCTATGGAGAACTATGGTAAGTTGTAGCTCCTTGTCAAAGCTCATTCCAAAGAGAACAGGGCTGGAAAGTTCCCTCCTTTTTGTTATCTTCAACATGTACATGTGGGTGGTATAAGCTGTTTGGATGTTAAAATACTCTCTATGGTTTTTGATATTGTCTTAAAGGCTAATAAGATGGCCCTACCCAATCTCCAGGTGAGTAGGTATATCTAACTGCAATCTAAATGACTGTATTCGTTTATTTATTTATTCAACTTCTACATCTGCCCATCTCAAGCAAGTGTCTCTGGGCAGCAAAAAATCATAAAACATTTAAAAATAATTACAATACAATAAGTACAATACTCTTGCAATTTGATTCAGTTGGGAAGCCTCAACATGGGGGTTCTTGATCTCTCTTCTCCTCCAGAGAAGGTAGATGAATACTGGTGTGGGTATTAGAGGGACTCTTATTCTAGAGGGACTCTGGCCAGACTCCCTATGGACATCTGGGAGTAGAAGACCATGCCAGACTTCAGTGAGGAGAAAAAAAGCATTGAACTAATCCTTAAAACTTGAACAATTAAATTTAAAATTCCAGTAAACCAAATGTTTGGCGACTAGGTCACATTTCAAATTTTAAAAACTGGGGTGAAAAATAAAACAGTTCCTGAGATGGAACGGGGCCCTGAGCTAATTATATGTCCTAGAAAACATCACGCTCATAAGCAATTTGTTTACATATTCAGGAGATGATGCAGAGGCTGAAGCAAAGAAGAAACACATACCTCTCATAAGGCTTTCATTAGGCTCTTTTTCTTTTCTCTCTGATGAAGTAATTTTGGAAATTACAGCTGAAATAATCGACTCAGGTTTTTTCCATAATTGATTGCATTCTAAAGATGGATTATACACAAAAAAAATCAGCAATATTACCCAAACATAAGAAAGAGCTCACTTCCGTATGTCTTCTAAGAGGTAGAGGATAACAACAGCAACATAAAAAAAAATTGATTAATGAGCACTGGCAGAATTATTTCCAAAACTAGACCGCTCAGTCATAGGAAGGATGGATAAGAAAACGTTCTGAAAATTGAACAACGCATAAAAAGGAAACTACAGTACCACCACCACCCCATAGGACTCAAATAAAAACCGAACACCTTTAAAGGCTCAACACATCTTAATCTATATTTGTCATCCATTTGAGAAGAAACATGATCCACTGCCTATTTATATTGAGAATTGTCCTTGCGTGTTTTCACAACTGTCTGTGCACATGTCTGTCATCGATTGGTTGACAAAGATCACACTTAATCCATCAAAAATTCAGTCAAAAGGATGCTTCCTATAAATATATTTTATGTACTGATTGTGGATGTTTCTTGATTCATAATATTTATAAACCACATAAGTATATAGTAAAGGTAAAGGTTCCCCTTGCACATACATGCTAGTTGTTTCCAGGTCTAGGGGGCGGTGCTCATCTCCGTTACAAAACTGAAGAGCCAGCACTGTCCGAAGACGTCTCCATGGTCATGAGGCCGGCATGAGTAAACACCAAAGGTGCATGGAACGCTGTTACCTTCCCACCAAAGTGGTCCCTATTTTTCTATTTGCATTTTTACATGCTTTTGAACTACTAGGTTGGCAGAAGTTGGGACAAGTAACAGGAGCTCACTCTGTTATGCAGTGCTAGGGATTCGAACCACACACACACGCACACACGCACATAATAGTATGCACATATAATAGTATGTATAACATATAATATAAAATAAAATACTCTACTTTACGTTCAGGAACTGATCCACCTTAACTAAGGCACTATCAATATTGGAAAGAGATAGGCTGACAGCTGAGCAAAACCAATGAGAAGAAAAATCTGAGGAATTGACACTTCAACCATGCGTACTGATTTGCCTTTTCACCCTGCCACCACTTTAGGAAGACAAACTCCAAGAAAATTCAGTATGCTGCACTTCAAAAACACTTTCAAAAAGAAACCAAATGTAAGGTTTAAATATGGTTTTCAACCCCAATGTTGCATCTTACAATATGGAAAAAGTTTTTTTTTTAATTCCAATAAAAACAAATGTGAAAATAAGGACAATTGTGAGGTGTAAAGAACGAAATGAACTTCAACTGCTGCATCAATATAGGCCCAGGCATGACCCACAGATCCCTCATGAAGCCAATCTTTTGAAGAATAGCTTTTCAATTAGCCAAGAGCAACTTATCCCACTCACTATGAGACATCAAGATGCACTCCAAATGGTTGCCAGTTGTCAGAAATCCCATTTAAAACTTCAAGCTCGTATATTTCCATCCATTAGATCCAGTGTTTCTTAATATAGATTTTAATAACAGTTAAAGGGAGAATGTTACAAATGCTTCTTTCAAGTATCTTCCCCTGCCTTGAGCATCAGACTGCTAACTACTTTGTATGCCTGAAATAAAAAAAGATCTGTGTCTGAAAAGCAGTTTCATTTCTCATGCTGAGTAACGAAAATCACTCTTGACTAGCACCTGTATAATTATCTTTCCCAGCGTTTAAACTCGGAGGCATCTTATATTAACAACAGATTTAAGGCGCTGCTCTTTGTCACTATGGACCCTTGCAAAAACTGCAATCCACATCCCATAGTTTCCTGTAATTTGTTACTGACATAATAAATGTAACTAGCTTACCAGAATGGGCATTGGTAGAAGTTACCCTGAACGCCCTTTCTATCTATGCTGCGAGAGAGCCCAGGATGGGTTGACTCCTTCCTATGAGGTCATTTAGCTGAGTCTGTACTAAGATATAAAAGCCAGCCCCCGGGAGAGACCCCAGCTTTGGCGAAGATACTTGACAGACTGAAAGGTGTCTCTGAAAGCACAAAATGAATACCGAAATATGACTTACCCTCTCTGGACGAATCAAGGGAGGGGCTGGGCTCTCTCGCAGCATAGATAGAAAGGGCGTTCAGGGTAACTTCTACCAACGCCCATTCTCCTCCATGCTGCATCGAGAGCCCAGGATGGGACATACCAAAGCTTGCATGTCCACGGGCGGGTCCTCGTCCGGCTCATCACACAGACTGTTGAACCACTCGTTGAAGCACCCATCTGCCGAAGGCTGAAGTTGCCAAGGCAAAGGCATCCAGATAGTAATATCTGATGAAAGGAGATGGAGATGTCCATGTGGCCGTACGACAGATCTCCTCCAAGGGTACTTGGGTCGCCCAGGCAGCCGAAGTGGCCGTGTTTCTGATAGAGTGCGCCGTCAGACTTCGAGGAACCGGAAGGCCGCAGCTTTGTAGGCCTGCTCAATGCAAGATCTGACCCACCTGCTAACAGTAGGAGAAGAGGCCTTGTGCCCCAAGTGAGAAGGGAAAAGGAAACAAACATGGCTTCTGACTTCTTGAAGGAGGAAGTGCACTTAATGTATATTCTAAGAGCCCTTCCTACATCTAGTGTGTGCCACTGCTGCTCTAAGTCATGGTGCGGAAGGAGGCAGAAGCCAGGCAACATAATGTCCTGGAATCTGTGCAACGGGTATTAACCTTTGGAAGAAATGAGGGGTCCAGACTGAGGACAACCGTATCATTGTGAAAGGAACAAAGGTCCTGTCTGATGGAAAGAGCAGCAAGCTCAGAGACCCACCTGGCTGAAGTGATGGAAATGGGGAACACTACCTTCAGAGTCAGGAAACAGAGAGACAATGTTCTAATGGGTTCAAAGGGGGGCTTCGTAAGGGCATTAAGGACCTCATGAAGATCCCAGGAAGGATACCTGTGAACCACCGGGGGTGCAGGCTGGAAGTCCCCCTTTCAAAAAAACTTCCTGACTGAAGGGTGATGGGATAAGGAAGGAAGTGAACGCCATGAAAGAACTGAGGAGAGGGCCTCAACCTGCCTGCGTAAGGTGTTGGGGGCCAAACCTTTCTACAAATCATGCTGAAGGAATCTAAGAACCTCTGCCAACTGGGCTGAAGCAGGAGAGAGACCCTTCCCAAGGAACCCCCAGGAAGGGCCTTCCAGGTGGCATCATAGATGCACCTTGTAGAAGTTTTGCGAGATGCCAGGATAGTGATGATGACCCTTTCAGGAAGATCAGCCACCCCTAGCCGCTGCCGCCCAAGTGCCACACAGTCAGCTTGAGCCACAGGGGCTCCGGGTGGATCAGAATCCCCTGATGAAGGGAGGTTAGATGGGCTGGGATCCTCCAAGGAGAAGCCCCCGATAGGTTGACCAGGTCCGCAAACCAGGGCGTCCTTGGCCAATAGAGTGTCAGGAGGAGGAGCTCCGCTCGTTCCTCCAACATCTTCTGAATTACTTCCGGAATGATGGGAAGCGGGGGAAAGGCATAGAGGAGACCTTTGGGCCATCTGCACCAAACAGCATTGGTCCCCTCAGCTCCCTGGCAAGGAAACCTGGTGAAGAATCTGGTGACCTGGGCGATTTGAGGAGTGGAGAAGAGATCCACCTCCGGCATTCTGAATCTGAGGAAAAGGTCCCTGAATAGAGACGGAGGAATGAACCATTCTGCCTGGTCGACTAGGCTCCTGCTGAGCCAGTCAGCCTGGGAGTTGTCGATCCCAGAGATGTCATCCGCCAAGATTGACAACAGGTGTTTCTCTGCCCATAACCCCAACCGTAGAGCCTCTCCCATGAGGGCTTTGGACCTCGTTCCCCCCTTGCCGGTTGACATGAGCTATGACAGCCATGTTGTCCATAAGGACTAGAACATGAGAGCCGGTCACTGAGTGCCTGAAATGCTTGAGAGCTAGAAAAATGGCTCTGAGCTTTAGCCAATTTATGGGAAGGGCCTGCTCTGACCTGGACCAAGGTCCTGAGCTATCTGGTCCTGCATATGGGACCCCCAACCCAGGAGGCTGGCATCGGTGGTTATCACTAGCCTGTTTGGGACCCTGAAAGGGAGTCCCTTCCAGATTAACGAGGAACACCACCAATTGAGAGATCTCCGGATTTGTGGTGGGAGCAGGACCTTGATGGATGAGAGGCTGGTTCCTGTTCGTTGGTAGGGAAGCAGGAACCATTGGAGTGGGCAGGAATGGAAAAATCCATGGCTCTGGAGATATGACTGGGTAATTTGCGGATCCCGATGGGCTGCATGGATGGAGGAGGACAGAATCAAAATGTTGTCCCAGTAGCTTGGATCCTCACTGGAACAGAACGCAGAGATGCCATCAATGCCGCCAGAACCTTCGTGAAGACCCTTGAAGCTGATGAGAGGCCGAAGGGAATTGCTCGATACTGGTAATGGGTATTCTGATAACAGAAATGGAGAAACTGGCGATGATGAGGCCAAAAGGGGATGTGGAGGAAGGCTCCATGAGATCAATGGAAGAGAGCAGATCACCCTCCCGAATGCTCTCTAAAATAGAATGCAGAGTCTGCATTTTAATTTGTCTGTATTTTACAAATTGGTTGAGAATTTTTAGATCCAGGATGGTTTGCCACCCCCTTGAGGCTTTGGGAATGATGAAAAGGCGAGAGTAAAGCCCACCTCCCCGTTGAGAAGGGGGAACAGGTTGAATAGCTCGGATTTCAAGAAGGTGTTGAATGGCCTGTTTCATGAGATCTTGCCTTGAAATGTCCTGAGAGACAGGCCAGCTCAAAAAAACCACCATTTTTCCCCCCTTTGGGGGTGGCATTGGGAAGTCCAATTGTAACCCTGACCTAATAGTGCAGAGCACGCAGGCATCCATCGTTGACTCCTCCCATTTGGAGGCAAAGAAGGCTAGGTGACCTCCGATGGGTGGGGAGAACAAAGGATTACTTAGAGCGACAGAAGGAACGACCCCCCTCCCCCTGAAAGGGCTGTTTACCAGTAGAAGGTTGTTGCCTGCCAGATGTTTCCGCATGTTGGTCTTGGCGATGGGAGCATGGACTCTGAGACTGGGGGAAGTGGGATGAGGTCTCCGCTTCAAAGGCAGGAGGGCAATAAGGAGCTGGGCGATAGTTGGCTCTCTTCCCAGAGGAAGAGAGAATCTTACATTTATCTCTGGTTTCAGTGCAATAAGGTTCCAGAGCATCTCCAAAAAGCTTATCGCCCGCAAATGGAACTGAAGCCAGTTTCCATTTAAGGCGTGACTCCGCCTGCCAATTTCTGAGCCATAACAGTCTTCTTGCTGCTACTGAAGATGCCATGGCCCTGGATGCAAATTTAGCGGAATTAAGAGTGGCATCTGCAGTGAATTCCGCCGCTGCGATAATCTTATTAAGGTCTTGGTGAGACCGAAGGTCAGATGTAGGCAATCTAATCTGGAGGTGGTGCAGCCACCGTATGGATGCCCTCGCGAAAAAAGGAAGCTGCTGTTGAAGGCCAAACAGTCCATGCAGCACCAGAATGTCAACAGAAGGCACTGCCAGGGCATTGTCCAGGGCTGCGCTGACGTTGTAGAAATGCTTATCCAGAGAAGATGGGTGAGGACCTGCTGAAGGGGAAGCGCACTGTTCCATGACCATGTCCAGGAGCAAAGTGGGAGAAGGCAAAACCCCTGCATACACTACAGGCTTGGAGAAGAGTGCGTCTCCCTGGCTTGAGGGATTTCCTTGTGGCTCGGGAGCCATTTCCTCTGGCAACAGCTTGGCAGTGACCAAGGCCTTGCTGAGTAATGGACTGAAGAGAGAAGGATTGAAGACCAATGCAGAGGATGTCTGCTCTGGGCAAGAGTCCTCTTCCTCTGAAAGATTTTGGTCAAAGGTCTCACCCTAAATCAGGTTGAAGAATTTGCTTGAAGCCTTCAGCCAATCCCTGCCTAATGGCCAATGAGACAACATCTTGGATATTCCCTGGTCTATGCTCAAAGGCAGAGGCAGAAGGCCCGCTGCTGTGGGAGTGAAGGTGGCTTCAGGCCTAGATTGAGAAGAGGTTTGAGGCTTGGAGGGAGGGGGAGGAGCATAGGGCCCAGAAGCCTGTTGGAAATAAGGCCCAGATCTGCTGAGATCCTGAGGGTCATATTGTACTGCTAAAGCCTCAGGAGACCAGGATGGAGGATGGAAAGGCTCAAGATAACTTCTCCTCCCCTGGGAGGGCTTGGCTGGAGCCCACAGGTATCACCTGAAACCTGCTGTAATTGCACTCCCTTCTGTTGAATAGTTCTGTGGAACTGCCTCTCTAGGGCTTCATGTCTGCGCTTTTCTGCCCTCAACTCAGCCTGAGTTGCTTTCTTAGGGGCTAGAGCCTCAGCTCTGATTTTAGCAGCCACCTCCCTCTGGACCGATTGGGTGCATTGCCTACGTCTTTTTCTCTTATTGGGCTTAAGAGACTGCTCTACTGGCGGGGGGAAAGCTCTGCCTGACCCTTATCTTGCTCCACTGTAGAATGAAAGGCTCTTGCAATGGAAAGAAACTGTTTGTAAATTTTTCTATTAAGCCCCTTAGGGTATAAATGGCCCCCTGGCTAACAATATGGCCGCTCACCTCGTGGTGGAAGGCTTCAATCCAAGATGGCCGCTGACTATGGGAAACAGGCTCCGAGATCGAAGAATCACTCCTTAGGCTATAAAGAGCTCTGAGCAAAGTCAGCAAAGGAAAGGGCAGCCTCTGGCCACACGATCAGCTGGCTGACGCTGTAATCGGTTTGCCGATCACGTTTTAGACCGCTCAAACCGCAGGCATGGGGGAGATCTACAGACGCTGCCCAACTTGCCTGAACAGCGCTCTGGCAATGCTGCTCCCAATGTTGCAGGAGAGAGAGAGAACCCTGCTCTCCTGGAAGAGCAGCTGTCCAGATCCTGGAAGCTGCTGAACTGAGGAAAAAAAGGTACTGAAGATTGCTGGTAAGTGCTATCTACAGAACCTCAGCTGGCTGACGCTGTTATCAGTTTGCCGATCGCTTTTTACAACCGCTCAAACCGCAGGCGTGGGGGAGGTCTACAGACGATGCCCAACTTGCCTGAACAGTGCTCTAGCAACGCTGCTCCCAACGTTGAGGGATTGAGAGCCCTGCTCTCCTGGAAGAGCAGCTGCCCTGGGAGCTGCTTGAAGTGAGGAAAAAAGGTATTGAAGATTGCTGGTGAGTGCTAACTAACAGAACGCTTTCAGAGACACAGCTACTGACTGAAAGGAGCTGAGTCAAAAGCTGGGGTAACTTCCAGGGTCTGGCTTTTATATCTTAGTACAGACTCAGCTAAATGACGTCATAGGAAGGAGTCAACCCATCCTGGGCTCTCGATGCAGCATGGAGGAGAATTGATATATGAAGACCATTTTTCTGCCTGTTCTTGATGAGGAAGAGGATTTATAGTAGTCCAAAGCATTCCCACAAGCAATCTTTCTCTTTAGTATGCCTTTACATGGAACATGATTCTCAGAAAATAAAAACTGGCCCACCCAATAAAATACAATTCTAAGTCAACTTTAACATACCTTAAAGATATCCTTTTTGTTTTCTGAGAATCATGTTCCATGTAAAGGCATATTTTATAATTCCTTCATTGCTTTAGGTCTATTGGTTGATATCAACCATCACATATATTCTCTATCACAACCGTTATATTTATCTAAGGATAAATGTGTACATATGACAAACATGTAAATAAATGAACAAGCATGTATATTTCAACCAGTCCAAAAAAGGGCAATAAAAATAAATAGGTTAACTGAATCAATAACCACTTATTAATACTAATTGTTTGCAAAAGTGTCCCATTTACAATTTTTGTTTCTTCTTTCATTTCTTTTTGTTTCATATTGTGCTTTCATGGTGTAAGCCTGAAGACAAGGATTTTCTTACCTGTTATTTGTAAGGCATGCTGGGAGTTTGGGAGGCTAAAACTCTAGCATAAGCAAACTACAGAGCCATGATACAAAGAAGTCAGCTCAAAATATGAGTTGCGAATTTTATCCAAAATTCAAGGCACAACAAACTGGTTTTATGAAAGTACACAAAGTAAAATGCCAAGATGACCACTCAATTTACTAAAATTAAGTTGTATGTCAATGGGGACTTTCTTACTATGTCACATGCTATGGGATATGCTTCTGTAAGAAAAAAAAAATCTAAGTCAACATCCTGAAAACCGTACAGTTCCTAACCAACCCAATAAAGCAGTGGTTGCAATAAGTCATTAAAAAGAACCTTTAGTTCTTTGCTTCCAAGAACATTGTATGTAGACACAACTCATCTTGCCGAAGCAGCAAAATCTCCCTAGCCAAAAAAGTGAAGGAAGGAAATCTGTGCTTTGAAACTGTTCCAAAAGCACATCACTCCTTGACAATGTTTCAGAGGAAACACATTGCTCCCATGCTTACTGAACTTTCTGATGCATGCTGGAGAATATATTGACCAAAAGTACTTAAACCGGGAGGAATCAAGCATGTATCTCACGTTTTCCATTACAAGGCAAGGCAGTTCTTAAATAAATTGTGCCTGATTTTATGACTTTTTTTGCCATAGCTGTTAAACAAATCATGGTAGTTGCTAAATGAATCATGCAGTCATTAAGGTAATTCAGTTTTCCCTTTGACTTTGCTTGTTGGGTGCCGGCTGGGAAAGTCACAAACACATGATCCCAGGATGCTGCAACTATTATAAATACAAGCCAGTTGTCAGATACCAGAATTTTAATTGTGTGGCCATGAGAATGCTATAGGAGAGTTGTGTTAGGACTGGGCGCTATTAGAGTTGTTAAGTGTGAGGATTGGTTGTAGGTCACTGTTTTCAGTGGTATTATAATTTCAAACAGTTGCTAAATGAATAGTTGAGAGTCCAAGACTACTTGTCCTAATGCCAACACACAAAAAACAAAATGGAAAATACATAGTAGACTATAAGTGCACAGAAAAAATATGAGCAGCTACACTAAAAAATATTAGAGTCGGAAGAGATCTTGGAGGTCTTCTAGTAGTCCAGCCTCCTCCTACTCAAGCAGGAGACCTTATACCGTTCCAGACAAATGACTTTCCAATCTCTTAAAAATTTCCAATGTTGGAGCGCTCAAAACTTCTGGAGTCAAACTGTTCCATTGATTAACTGCTCTCACTGACAGGAAATTTCTCCTCAGTTATAGGTTGGATCTCTTCTTGATAAGCTTCCATCTGTTACTTGTTTTGCCCTCACAGGTTTTGGAGGATAGGTAGACCCCACCTCTCTGGGACAGCCCCTCAAATATTGGAAGACTGCTATCATCTCCCCAATCCTTCCCTTTGTTCGACTAGATGTTCACAGTTCCCCCAACAGTTTATTGTATAGTTTAGCCTCCAGCCCTCTAATCATGTTTTGTGGCTCTTCCTCTGCATTCTCTTTCTAGAGTCTCAACATCTTTTTTATATTGTGGTGACAAAACTGGATGGAGCAGAAGCCCACAAAAAGGGGTTTGCTATCTCTTGGCTCTGATCCTAAATCTCACTACTGGGCAGTTAATATATCAGAACAGCATGGGTAATCAAAGCACAAATGGCTGTAATTAGAATGAGGAACTACAGAAGCACCCCCTCTCTTGTGCAAAACTTGGCTTTTGTCTCTTTCCTATAACTCCTCAAGAGTTATCCAACGAATTTCCAGAAGAATACATTTGGAAAAAAAGAGGCATTAAGAAATCTCTGCTACTAAATCGTTCCAGAGATTGAGCAGAATTTGAATTTGAGATCAAAAACATTCTTATCATTTCTAAAATATCTTGCAAACATTCCAAAAATATTGTTTTATCGGCATAAGGATTCTTTCTTACTTTTTAGCAGATCGGCAGACGGTTAGCACAGATCTGCCAATTTAAGCTGCAAAATTCCCAAGCAGAATAATGATCAAGAAACCAGTGTCTATTTCTTTAAAAACCTGCATCTCAGATTATCAGGGTCGCTTCACACAATGTGGTAACATTTTCTAGAAATATTTTAACATTCTTCATTAAAATGCAGCACAACTAAAAAAGCATCTTGGCATGGGAAGGATTACAGTAAAGAATAAGAAAATAATTATAAAGGTATAAAAGCAAAAAAAAATGTTTTTGTAAAGAAAAATTTGCATAAACTCTCTATATTTATATATTTGTATGGATGTTGACCAATATACTTTTTGCAATCTATTTGCTCCAATACATTTCTACCTATTCCTGCCTCAGGCCCTGTTGTGTTTTCTCATTGTGGCAGAGGTGCCCCAACGATGGGAAAGGTGGAAAGAAAGAAAAGAGGAGCACCAGCAGCAAGTTGGACCACCAGCAGTTACAGTGGTGATGGGCTATCATGGAGAAAATATTTCTATGCGATAGCTAGCAGTTGAAAGTGATTGATGGCTTGATGGATAATCCATCCATCGATTATTTCTGTAAATGAATTTCACTAATAATTAGGTCACTAATAAGCACTAATAATGCTCTCATACATATGCTTTTTATCAAGGCACCTGCAACATATCTTCTTAGCTCATTTCCAGGTTGGGCAGAATATGTATCTATTTTGATGTAAAAAGTATGAATAAAATGTAACTTCAAGATTCAGCACATACATACATACATATGTACGTACATATGTATGTAAAAACACACCTTTGTATTCCACCATGTTTACAAATAACTCAAGGTGGCAAACACATCCAACATACTTTAATATTTCCACCCACAACAACAACTGTGTGAGGTGAGGTGGACTGAGACAGAGAGAGATTCCTTTGCTCTGTATATGAAAGTTTATGTAAAAATAAAAATTTGGTCTCACTGAAGCAACAAGGAAGAAAATCTGATGTTTGTTTGGTTTCTGTAGCCACCTATCTAAACTAAGGACTATGAATGAGATATAACATAACAGTTGAAAATAATTAAAACAACCTAGGCTAACTCAAATTAAATTACACTTGATTCCTAAAGTTGCTAGACTATTATATTAGACGAACACAATACAGAAGCCTGATGATGACAGATGAGATTCTGCTGAAACGTTGCTACAACTTTAAAAGCACAACTATAATGAGGTGGGAAAATACCTAAACAAAGCTGAATGCCATACATGTAAGTACCCACGAAAACTTAAGAATATATATATATATATATATATTTGTTTTCTGAGGTTCTCGGTATTTATATGTAGATCTTTGGTTGTTCGGGTTTTCTCCCGTAAGATTTGAAGTATCTAGGCAACGTTTCGATGAAGTCTCATTCATCATCTTCAGGCTTCTGTCTCCAGCTCTGTGCTTCTCAGAGTAATGGAGATTGCAGCTGCTTCCTCCTTTTAACTGCCAGTGGGGTGGAACTTGATTGGGTGGGGGCTTGGCTGTGTTCTGATTGGGTGGGGTGTGTTCTCATTGGTAGGGGGTTTGGCTGTGTTCTGATTGGTTGGGGGTTAGCCGTGTTCTGATTGGTTGGAGGCGTGTTCTGTTCAGGAGGGGGCTTGGTTGTGCTCAGGTTAGTTTTAGTTGCTGGGGGATTTGAGCTGGAGAGTTGTGATCTTGCTGTTTGGCTTCTAGTTCGTGGTCCTGCTGCATCTTCATAGTGGGTGTTGGTTTGCTTCATGTATGGCTCAGAGGGGTTTGAAGTGGGTAGTGATGCAGCTGCAGTGCAGCTTCTGGTCCATGGTCGTTTCTCATTTTCTGAATGGGTGGGAGTCTGTTTTCTACATGGAAGTGTGGTGGTGGCATCTTGTGTGGCTCTCATGGGTGTGGGTCCAGTGTCCTTCTTCATGTTAGGTACTGTCTGTTCATGAGGGCGGGTTTCCAAATGGCTGGAAGGCGGGAGGTGTCATCTCGTTTGTTCATGCTGTGTGGGCGTTTTTCTATCTCTATGGCTTCTCTGATTATTCTGCTGTTGAAGTGTTCGGTTTTGGCGATAGTTCTGGTATTTTTAAAATCAATTTCATGTCCTGTGGCTTTGAGGTGTTGGACCAGGGAAGAGGTCGTTTCTTCTTTTTTGATTGAGTTCTTATGTTCTTCAATGCGTGCGCTTATTCTTCTGTTAGTTTGTCCAATGTATGTGTTAGGGCAGGCTGTGCAGGGGATTTCGTATACTCCTTGGTTTTCTAATTGATTTTGTCTTTGGGGTTTCTTAGGATGGTGGATATTTTTTTGTTTGTGCAGAATGCTGTTTTGATGTTGTGTTTTTGGAAACTCAGGAAACTACAACAATGCCAGAAACCAACTCTTCCCCCCCCACAGCCACACATGAAACAAACAGTGCACAACATCTCAGACAAGATCCTCACTGAAGCTGAAACCAAGATCCTCTCAAAAGGATTCAACTTTGCTGTCGCTCCCAAACACATCCCCACAGAAACCATCATATGTGGAGTTGAAACCAGCCTGACCAAAACCAACCCTGATGATGCTAACAAAATCAGACTCGAAATCACCAACATCCTCTGCACTAGCAAACCACCCAAAAGCAACTTATCCAAAGAAGAACAAACTGCACTACTTAACCTGAAAGAAGACACCAGCATAATAATCCTACCAGCAGACAAGGGCAATGCGACAGTGGTAATGAACACATCTGACTACCAAAACCAAGCTAACCAACCTACTCCAAGACCCCACATACAAACCCCTAAAGACAGACCCCACCACCTACCTAGAAAAAACTACCAAATCCAAAATAAAAGCCTCCCCATCAGTGAAGAAATCCAGCAAGGAATCATACCCAGAGAAAAATCATCCAGATGCCCCAAGCTTTATGGTCTCCCCAAAATACACAAAGAAGGAACCCCACTCAGACCAATAGTCAGCTCCATAGGCTCACCTCTACAAAACCTGGCCAAATTTCTTGCCAAACAACTACAACCCTATGCAGAATCCATCAACTCACACGTAAGAAACTCATTCCAGTTCATCGAGATCATAAAGAAACAAAACTTACAACCTAGCGACCTACTAGTAAGCTTCGATGTCACATCCCTCTTCACCCAAGTGCCAATAAAAGAAGCCTTGACAGCCATCCAAAACAAATACAACCCCCAAGCACATCCTAGATCTAACCAACCACTGCCTATCCAATACTTACTTCACCTACAATGGACAAAAATACAAACAAATAGAAGGAGCACCTATGGGATCACCCCTCTCACCTGTCATCGCAAACCTCTACATGGAACACTTTGAAACACAAGCTCTAGAAAAATACGACCACAAACCCAAACTCTGGCTCAGATACGTAGATGACACCTTCATAATCTGGCCACACGGGAAAGAAAAACTGAACAACTTCCTCACATACCTCAACAGTCTACACCCCAAAATACAATTCACCATGGAAACAGAAGCCAACAATCAACTTCCCTTCCTAGATGTCTTGGTATACAAAAGATCCGATGGCTCCTAGGACACACCATCTACCAGAAGAAAACACATACTAACCGCTATCTACATGCACTCTCACACCACCACCCAGCACAGATCAATTCCGTAGCCAAGACACTCATCTCCAGAACAAAATGCTTAGCCGATGAACAACACCAAAAACCGAACTACACACTCTCACCAACGTACTTACAGCCAATGGATTCCAAAGAAAGAAGATTACCCACCTAATCCAAAAAGAAGCCCCAACCAAAATCCAAGACAGAGAACAAGAAAACGGAAAAGCCCTCCTCCCATATATAAAAGGCACTACAGACAAAATTAGCAAGATCCTCCAAAAACACAACATCAAAACAGCATTCTGCACAAACAAAAAAATATCCACCATCCTAAGAAACCCCAAAGACAAAATCGAATTAGAAAACCAAGGAGTATACGAAATCCCCTGCACAGCCTGCCCTAACACATACATTGGACAAACTAACAGAAGAATAAGCGCACGCATTGAAGAACATAAGAACTCAATCAAAAAGAAGAAACGACCTCTTCCCTGGTCCAACACCTCAAAGCCACAGGACATGAAATTGATTTTAAAAATACCAGAACTATCGCCAAAACCGAACACTTCAACAGCAGAATAATCAGAGAAGCCATAGAGATAGAAAAACGCCCACACAGCATGAACAAACGAGATGACACCTCCCGCCTTCCAGCCATTTGGAAACCCGCCTCATGAACAGACGAGTACCTAACATGAAGAAGGACACTGGACCCACACCCATGAGAGCCACACAAGATGCCACCACCACACTTCCATGTAGAAAACAGACTCCCACCCATTCAGAAAATGAGAAACGACCATGGACCAGAAGCTGCACTGCAGCTGCATCACTACCCACTTCAAACCCCTCTGAGCCATACATGAAGCAAACCAACACCCACTATGAAGATGCAGCAGGACACACGAACTAGAAGCCAAACAGCAAGATCACAACTCTCCAGCTCAAATCCCCAGCAACTAAAACTAACCTGAGCACAACCAAGCCCCTCCTGAACAGAACACGCCTCCAACCAATCAGAACACGGCTAACCCCCAACCAATCAGAACACAGCCAAACCCCTACCAATGAGAACACACCCCACCCAATCAGAACACAGCCAAGCCCCCACCCAATCAAGTTCCACCCCCACTGGCAGTTAAAAGGAGGAAGCAGCTGCAATCTCCATTACTCTGAGAAGCACAGAGCTGGAGACAGAAGCCTGAAGATGATGAATGAGACTTCATCGAAACGTTGCCTAGATACTTCAAATCTTACGCGGGAGAAAACCCGAACAACCAAAGATCTACATATATATATATATATATATATATATATATATCTCGAACTAAGCTGAATACTGTGTGTGTGTGTGTGTGCACACACAACACACACACACACACACACACACAATATATATATATTATAGTAATATACTGCATATTATTATTATATATTGTACAAGTGTGCTACACTATTACATAGTGATCTGTTCTGCACAAAAACCTAAGTGATAAACCATAGTTTACAAATAACAATGATTGTTTATCAAGCCAAAATTATATAATTCTTATTATGGCTTATTATGTGAAGCCAACTTGAATATCAATCCAAATCATGGCTTGCACTAATAAAATCAAATAAATAATTACTAAAAATGAAGTAAGATTTTTCTTTTGGTGAAAAGACATATTCTTCCAATGACAATTTAATGGTGAAGCCCGGAGTAGGAAGTCATATGGAGCCCCTTAAACATAGTTACATTATGTTAATCAAAATATTAAAAACAAAATTCAGAATACTAAAGAATCACAATATTCTATGTAATCTATCTTGTACCATTTTTTTAGCCAATATCAGGGGCGGGCTGCTACAGTAGCTAATGTTATGGCCAGTTTGGTGAACTGCCAAATCCTATACCTGGCTGGTCCTGTCCATCCTGCCCCAACCACGTAGTCCGTTTTGGATGCGAGGTAAGTGCAAGGCCCGTACAGAGGCTCAGGGTGGGTGAAAAATGGCCCTCCCAGAAGTTCTGGAAGTCCAAAAACGGATCAGTTTCCAGCCTCCGGAGCTTGAGGGAGGCCATTTTCACCTTCCCAAAGGCTCGAGGAAAGCCCCTGGAGTCTGGGGAGGACAAGAAACAGACTTCCTGAATTTTTGGAAGTCTGAAAATGGGCCCATTTCTGGCCTCCGGAGGGCCTCCAGAGCCCAGGAAGGGCAAAAATGTCCCCCACCTTGGTCCAGGAGGCCGACTAGTCCACACCCAACATGGCCACGTCCACCCAGCAACCAGGCAGAGAACCAGATGCTGAAATTTTTGAAGCCCACCCCTGGCCAATATGCTTCTTACCAAAGAACTTCTACTTTGCAACAAAATAGAACGTTCCAAGTGGGAGGGAAAACCTGGATTGGTTCCAGCATATATTCTGCCATAAGGTGCAGCAGACTATTTAATAATGAAGATATTAGTTGCTGTGTCCTGTTTTAATTATTGTATTGCCTCAATAGAACAGTTCTGTTTCAAGAAACTGAGTCTCTGCATGATTGGGGAAAATTCTACTACAAAAGATATGTAAATACATCACTACTATTTATACTTTAACTGCTCAATATTACTACAAAGTAATATTATATTCTTAGGGAGAAACAAAACAAACTACTTTTCCTTTACTATAACTACATGTTGGAATCTGGGACATCATATTGGTCTAGTACCTGACTGGATCTGGAACAAATGAGTAAGCCAAACTTCTAAAATATGATTCATTAAAATATTAGACATATTACTATTTATCTTGGGCTACTCCAGGCTAGAAGGCATGACAAATATTATCAAGAGATGCTCCCAATCTAAGCTACACCTTGAAAAGTAAAATGTAGTTGAAATTACTATCAGGTAAATCCTCTCAAAATTTCAGGGTTCTCATGTATAAGATTTCAGCGACTGCACAAACGTTTCAGAGAGCTCATAGAAGATTGCAACTTTGTGTGACATTTCTACATGTTTGATAGAGAATGTTATCCATCATATAAGATTAATGAACATAAGCAAACTAAAAAAAATATGACTTGAGTTTGAAAGATTTCCACTTACAGATTTTGAATCTGCTGTCTAAAAGGATCACAAATAGTTCTAATCTCCTCCTACAGGAGTTCTGCAAGAAAATTTTGCAGCTCACCCTTACTATACTATACTATACTATGTTGTGTATGAACACTTTGCTAGCTTTCTTCTGTCATCATGGACCACGTAATATAAACACTGAATATGACTGTCATTCTTTGCCATATCTGTTACAGCTACAATCCAATTCACTTATTGGTGAATTAATACACTGTAAATATTTTAAGCTTAGATACTTTTAAGAAATACAGTAGAGCAGGGGTCCCCAACCACCGGGCCGCGGACCGGTACCGGTCCGTGGAACATTTCCTACCGGGCCGCCGGTTTCCTGGGCACTGCCATCTTGTTTGACGAGAAAGTGCTTCCGGGTGAGCTTTTCCGGTTGGAAAGCGGCGTTTGGGTCCTGAAGGAATCCTCGCGCCTTAGTTTCATCGAAGGCGGGGGGGGCTTCAAACGAAACTAAGGCACGAGGATTCTTTCAGCACCCAAGGCAAGGCGAGCCGAGCGACCGTCCCGAAGCCGTCCCGAAGCGAAGCCCATCGACAAAGGTACAAAGGAGGAGTTGAAGGTGGCAGGGAGAAGCGGGGGACGGCTGGCTGGCTGGTCGCTCGGCTTGCCTTGCCTTGTCATGCGTGCTGATGCCGATACCGGGCCGCGGATCATTTTGTGATGCCGGTACCGGGCCGTGGCACAAAAAAGGTTGGGGGCCACTGTAGTAGAGTACTATTTAGCTCTGCTAAGTACTATTTTCAAAATGTATCAAAAGCAGAGTTACATTTTCTACACTACAATCTTGATTTCAAATTGTTACACCAAAATGGAAAAGATTCTTAAAATTTCAATGCACCCTAATTAGTACAATACTCCTAAGAAATTGTGATTTATAGATTTCCTGATTAAAAGGGTTCAATATGGGAAGAAGTGCATTATGATATAATTTTAAAGGAGGAGGACAGGTAAATACATTTGTTTGTAACTGCTGTAAAGATAGGACATTGCTATCTATATCTTTTTTTTTAACTTTTTCACACGTTTTTGTCTTTTCATAATCTTACTATATATGAGTTCATGTCTATCTTTTGTTTTTGTGAAAATCTTTAATAAAAATCATATTAACAAGACTAAAACTATTCTTTCTGAACACTTTCAAATTGTTGCTTATAGAACAAATGAAATGCAACTAGAAATTCACAAAATTCTAACAAGAAACCTATTACCCTTTTAAGGTCTTGATCTTGATCTCAAGATTTAAATCTCTCCTACTCTAGAGCTTGATAAAGAAAATGACAATTTCAAAATACTGCAGAAGGATATCTGCAAGATATGGAAGAAAGAGTAAAATAAATATCAATAAAGTCCCAAGGAAAAATTATATGGCATGTTACTGGAAGACATAAAGGCTTTAATTAAGGAGGCACTGTTGATGGATAGTTTCTGTACACGGGAGGTAAAAAGACAACTTGCTCTAAGAAGGATTAAAAGGAGCAATGTGTAATGTCACAGAACACTTGAATTCATCCTTGTCCTTAAAAAGGACCCGCAGTTGTAAATCATGCCTGTTTTCAGTTCTGAGTCGTTTGTCAACTAAAGCACTACAGCTAGCCCTTGATTTACAATACTTCATTTAGTGACTGTTCAAAGTTACAACGGCACTGAAAAAAGTGACATGACCATTTTTCACACTTGTGACTGTTGCAGCATCCCCATGGTCACACGATCAAAATCTGGATGCTTGGCAACTGACTCACATTTACCAGTATGATGGTTGCAATGTCCCAAGGCCACATGATCACCTTTTGCGATCTTCCGACAATCAAAGTCAATGGAGAAACCAGATACATCTAATAACTGTGTTATTAATTTAACGACTGCAGTGATTCACTTAACAAATGTGGCATGAAAAGTCATAAAACGGGGTAAAATTCACTTAACAAATTTCTCACTCAGCAACATAAATTTTGGGCTCAACTGTGGTCATAAGTCGAAGACTACCTGCAGATGAAGATAACTTGACCACACTGATCCATACTTTGTTTGTATTATTACAATGATTTCTATATGCTCTTGAAGATCATTTGAGGTTACTACCTTGTTACAGAAGGCTAATATTTATTTAGCTTTGTGCTCACAGTAAACAAACATTGCTACGGCTTGTGCAAAACATTTGAGGAGCAAAATGACCCACTGGATCTATTCCTCGTGCTCCAACCATTCATAGTGCCAGAATGGCTGTTATGAAACCCTCTGAAGGTCCTCTGGGCATGCTTGTGTAAAGCTTTGCCACCAATCCTGGCAGAAGTACACTCTGGGCATTCATACTCATCCCCCCAAATGCTGCAGGAAAGCTTCAAAAGAGCCACTTTGATTCTTTAAAAAGTTGGATTCTTTGCAGCTTTCAGGAGCAGATCAAAAGAGGAGCATCAGCTGCAGAAGTTGAATGTCTTGCAGAGGCTTATAATAGAGCACAATTTTGAATTTTCTGTCTTGTTTTTATTTTATTATTCAGCGATTCTGCATTGACAGCAGTATGTACATCCAGTAAAAAGAATGGCCTTTTTGCTCAAATATTCTCATCTAAACTCCACAGGCTGTAATGCACTGCAAGTAGCTAGATAGGATGGGTTTTGTGGTCTACCATTTTTGATGGAAACTAAACCTTAAAAAGTCAGCTCAGATTATGCCCATAGTTTTCTAAATGGCATATGAACAGAGACTGTATTCAATATGATTTCCCAAGGGAGTCCTTGAGATTTCAGGAAATGTTGACTTCCTGGGATTTAGCAAAACTGTAGCATTTGCTACTTGCAGACTGTTCCCCAATTTCCTTGCAATTAAATAAATGTTTCCTCACAATTGTTGTGTCTAAAAAGGCATTTTGAAAAACAAGTTTAGAGTACTGCAATCAAGTGAGATTTGCTGATAGATTGCTGTAACTAAATCTCTACTTGTTCCCTAAACATTGCATTTTGAGGTAAGCTTTATAATGGCATAAGCTCATTAAAATATAAAAGCAAGAATCTGATGCTGTCAGAAAAAAAGTTTACCCTTTTTATATACAGGCTAATTAGAAGGGGGGGGAGAAGGAATTGACTATATTCTTTTAATATCTTTGCTATAAACAACATTCCAACGAATTGTGCTAATCTTTTGAGCTATTTAGTCAGGAGAGTATTCCAATACTTATTTAAAATATTTATGTATGTGTTTTCCATTTCACAGTTGATCTCAAAAAGAGCTGCAAATTGGCAGGAGGAAAAAGAGAGAAAGCACCCAAAACAAAAGAAAACAAATAGGTGGACTATCTCAAGCGCCAAGAGAATATAATTTATTATAGACATACGAAGTGTTTTATGTTTAATTCCTTTGGGGCATGCTCTTATTACATGGAAAATAGCTTATTGTTGAACTTAATCTAAAGTATCTCAAACTTTTAAAGTCTCTATTTATCTTCTTGGACTTTAGTTCTAACCCTATACCTATGATGTGCAAGTGTATCCTCTCACAATGCCATGCATCCTACAATTGCATCAAAAACATGCCTCAAGGAAAATGATACTGAAAATCATATCCATATTCATCCTTCCCGTATTGCCAGTAAAATCTGAGGAGACTGGAAACATTGAAATCGGCTCCTTCAGCTTCAGCCAGTCATTGCTTGCAGCATTTTTGACAGTGCTACGCTTTTAGATTACAGGATACAAGAGGTTTCCCTAGCTACCATTCATTGAGAAATATTTCTTTGCCAATTTTACTGCCCAACTCAAAGATAATAGGATAGTATAGGTAGCCCTCGACTTACAAGCACAGTTGAGCCCAAAATGTCTGTTGTTAAGTGAGACAGTTATTAACTGAGTTTTGCCCCATTTTATGACCTTTCTTTCCACAGTTGTTAAATTAATCACTGCAGTGGTTTAGCTAGTAACACGGTTGTTTGAATTGGGCTTCCCCATTGACATTGCTTGTTAAAAGGTCACAAAAGGTGATCCCATGACCCCAGGACACTGCAACCATCAGTTGCCAAGCATTTGAATTTTTATCACATGACCATGGGAATGCTGCAACAGTCGTAAGTGTGAAAAACAGTCATAAGTTGCTTTTTTCAGTGCCGTTGTAACTTTGAACAGTCATTAAAGGAACTCTTGTATCTGAAAATGTCCTTTTTTACTCTCATTTTTAAAAAGCATTTGAAAATCCCAGTATATGACATTGGCACTCACATGTTTTCCAAAACCATAAATAGATCCTGATTACTTATTACTTCTTGTAACATAGATAATCCTCAATCTGTGATTGTTCAAAATTCTGACAGATCTCCCTGGAGGGGAGGGACTTAAATTTGGATTCAAAGATCCAACAGTCTCTCTCTCACACACACACACACACACACACACACACACACACAATGATCGTGTTAACTGCACTTTCCACACTCCGCAACCAGCCTGCATATACCGGTATATGGCTATTTGCAACATCCCAGTCATGTGACTGCATTTTACAAAAGCAGCACCATTGGTTTGCTTAACAATTGCGGCATTCGTTTAATGACCACAACAAAAAAGATCTATAAAATCAGGTTGGTCATATGACTGACCCACTTTACAGCTGTCACAAGTTTTGATCAAAATGGCAGGGTCCATTACAATCATAACTCAGGGACTACCTATAAATTCTTATTACTTACTTTGTAAATAAAAAGACTGGAGGAAACCAGAAACTCTAAGATCATCCTATGGATAACAAAACATACTCTGTAAAGCAGACAAGAAAGTCCTTCATCCTTGCCTATGTATAAAGCTACATACAAATTTATTAGAATTTTCTATGCAATTTCCAATTCTTTCAGTCATGAGGATAATGGATTGGAGTAGAAGGGCAGCAAAAAGACTTGTCTACAGATTTGATTGCTTAAAGTTTTACCAACATATAGCATATACTAAAGCCTGAAGCTTTTAAACTAATTCAAATTGGAAGGCTACACTTCAAATCTATCCCAAACTGTACTTTATAATTCATGAATAAATTGGAGTAATCTGGGCTTTCAAATTTCGAGTCTAGTGCTTTTATTTAAATCATTATTATGAGTCAAAAGAATTGTAAATATGTGGAGGAAACATATAATTGTTCTCTTGTTAAGGCTTAATAAAGTATAAATAAACCCCATTAGCATGTCTTTCAAGTTTTAAATAAAATGTTGCAGGCTTCTATGATACAAGAATGAGCAGATTTATTTTCAATACATATACAGTTATTACCCAAATACATTTATTCACTGAACATGCAAGAGTTTTCTACTAGACTACTTGTCTTTAACTATTGTAAGTGATGTCAACAATAATTTTTTTTTAACCATACTTTTGTTTGAATGCCACAAAGTCTGGGGCTTGTCATGTGGAATTACCGTATATTTAACCGCCTGGCTGCCAATGGGAATTAGGAATTGTTAGCAGGAAAGCACATAGAACTTCCTCCAGACAAGTGAGCAGGCTATTAAAGAGGAACTAAGACCTTTGTCCTTTCTTTGTCAGCCAACTTAGCTATTGTACTAGCAGAAAAGGAAGGGGATTCTTACTCTTCCATATTGGCTGTGAAGGAAAAGTAACCTGGCAATGGAGTAACAGTATTATTTTTTTTCCTGATCGAAAGTAGATGAGTAAACTAGCAGTTTTTTGGCGCTTAGTAATTATATTTTGATAGAGTTAGCTTAGAATAAAGGCCAAGTATATGAGCTGCAAAAATCTCTAGTTCTAATATTACCCTATCTATGCACTCAAGCAAGTCACCAATTTTGGTCTCATCCCCCTTATAGGCTAGACTGGTAAATTAAACAAGATTTCAGAAGAAGGCAGTCAAAAAGCTATCTCTACATCAGGGGTCTTCAAACTTGACAGCTTTAAGACTTGTGGACTTCCCAGAATCCCTCCTCCAGGCATGTTAGATCAGGAATTCTGGAAGTTGAAGTCCACAAGTCTTAAACTTGCAAAGTTTGAAGATCCTTGCTCTACATCAGGGGTAGTCAACCTTTTTATACCTACCGCCCACTTTTGTATCTCTGTTAGTAGTAAAAAAAATTTAACCGCTCACCAGTTCCACAGTAATGGTGATTTATAAAGTAGAGGACAAAAACCCTCCCTCCCACCATGGAATGCCCACTAGTGGGGGGTAGGGACCAGGCTGACTACCACTGCTCTACAACTGATTTAATTAGATATTCCTACCTGATAAAAATATATTTTCTACTTACTAAGCTACGGATAACTATGTGGACTATAAGTAGCGAATGCTATTTATTGTCTTTTATTCATCCAGGTGAGCATTACATAACTTGGTATATGCATAATATAAGAAATATCTGATAGGTGGAACAAGATACAGTATCAAGATACAGTTACCAAAAATTTAAATCCTAAGGTTTCTGATTTTTTTCCCCCAGTTGATGCAACATGGATTTTCCTACCTGAACGCTTTCTGGATAAGAGAGCCAGTTTGGTCTAGTGGTTAAAGCCCCAGGATAGAAACTGTGATACCATAAGTTTAAGTCCTGCCTTAGCTATGAAATCCAGCTGCGTGATCTTGGGCCAGTCCCTCTCTCAGTCCAAGTCACTTCACAGGGTTGTTGTTGTGAGGAAAATAGGAGAAGGAAGGTATGTTGCGTATGTTCATCTCCCTGAGTTATTTGTAAAAATAATGAAAGCAGGATATACATACATGAAAAAATGTTTTATTCAAAAAAATTGTCAGCACATACAGCTATTAGGAGTTCTGGAAACTGGAAAGCTAGCTACTAAGAAGATACTTAGCTTAGGGAAGATAATGATAAGTCACAGTAAAAAAATAACTTTAAAGGTCTGGAAGAACACAAAGGAAACTACTTTCATACAGCGACATGGATATGTCCACAGTTACCAGAAGTTGAATTTACTGTAGTAAACCTTTAATTTACTGAACTTCACTTCAGTAGACTAATGGAATAAAACAGGTTGATCATTTTACACGTGCCATTCAACATTTGGTTGAATGGACAATTTTTCCATTATTCCCATTGTTTTATTGTATTAAAGGTTCAGAGCTGTGGTGAAATACGAAACTTTATAAAAGTACACTTTAAAATCCTCACACCTAACTAACACATCTACAATGCTTAATTCACAAATAAAACTTACTTGACACTTGTTAGGAAAGCAGTATATTAATTTCTACCCCAAAACAGTTCAATATATTTATCAGCCCCATTATACCCTATGCTCTCAAACAACTCTGTCAAATCACAGTGCTACTCTATGAAGTTCTTAGCAAAAGAAGTGGCTAAGTACAAAGGAAACATCTTGAATAAAATCATATTTTTTGTATTCTGCATTTTTCACGAGTTTTGAGTAATTTTACTTCGATTTAGCAAGATTCAATGCTGTAATGTGAGAAAACTCTGACATGACATCAATATACTAAATCAACATATGCAACTGGCATGTATTTACAATGTTTGCACCATCCCAGGGTCATATAATCACTGTTTGCAACCTTCCCAGCTGGCTTCGGACAAGCAAATTCAACAGTGGAAGCCAGATTCACCAAACTACCTCATGATTCACGTGAAGTGATTTGCTTATCAACCATAGCAAAAAAAGGTCATGAAAACTGGCACAACTCACTTAACAACCACCTTGCTTAACAATGGAAACTCTGGTCCCATTTGTGGTCATAAATCAAGGACTATCTGTATAATATTTTTAGCTCCAACCCAGCCTGTCACTGTCTTAGTTAGATTCAAATAAACAAACAAAAAACTGCAGTTAGTGCTTTAGTACAATGGTGATGATGTGAAATAAGTTTTTGCAAGGCCATTCAGGAAGAATAATCTACTTCCAATATTCCTTAAAAGAAAATAATGTCTGCACCCAAATCAAGGGTTGACAAAGATGGAATTAATGTTCCCAAATGGACACTATCTTTTCCATTATGATTCTAGCTGGTGTCACTGGGCTGCTGCCAAAGGCCCCAGAACTTTGTAGTACCAATGTCACTCTCAGTTAACGAGCTGACGCTGCAAAGCAGCAACCATCAACACTCTATGCTGTCACAACCATGTTTATCCATTCCATTAGACTTCCTTACTGGCACATATCAGGACACAAACATCACTTCCTCCTCCCTATGCAAAGTTGGCAGGTGAGTGTTATTTTTAAAAAGTAATGACCACCACTTTCTTGCTAGCCTTACCCCTTTCTATAAGAAAAAATAAGAAGCAGAAGCTTAAAAGACACCTGTCATGGTGGACGGAGCTACTCAGTTGCTGTACAATGCAAAGAGAAGATTTTCATTTACAGCATTTTTCTGCAACAACAAAAATTCTTGACTACCACCAGTTCAGGTGAACAAACATTTGCTATCTCCTAGTAATTTATCCTATCCCCTTAAACAAGTGCAGAAGCATCACTCTGCAAGTAATACAGAATGTGAGGCTCCTTTCTTACATGGGAATTCTCATTTGATGGGGATGAAGAAGAGTTATTGATGCCGATGCAGTTATTAGGAAGTGAACTAGTACCAACAGAGTAGCACCACTTTGGGGAGCTCCTACAGCAATATAAGCAACACTCCTCCCTTTCAGCCTGTTGAAAACAAGCAAAACAGCAGGAGAAGCCATCTCTGTACACTTTTCCCATTCGTAACCCATTTTGTATGGCATTATGGATACCCCATCCCTTCACAAAAGGATTGGACATTCAAATGGGAATGGATATTTCATGGACAATCAGGCAAATAGTCACAGCAAGGAGAAGCAACTGCTATTCACTTATTGATTCTCTCTGGGCAGTCTGGCAACTTCTCCGTTAACTACACTGCCCAGAAAGGCAAACAGAAAATGGGAGACTTGCTACCCCTATTTCCACTTCATAGGTGTGTCCAAAGGAACTTGCAGCTGCGGGTTTTCTGCACAATCTTCTTGGGCATCCAATATGGAACACGCCCCCCCCATCTAGGAGGGTTTTCCAACAGCTATTCACTGACTCTACAGTATTTTATAAGCCTTGAACAAGAACTCACCCTCGTTGTGTTTTTAGTATTCTCTCAATATGTTTGGAGGGGGTGGGAAGCGTTTCTCTATTGGGACGTATATCTTCCACGAAGTCTTTGCAAGAGCTATAACTGTCTCTGATCAGTAATGCCACTCAGCTCTCCTTCTTTGAGGATGACGCTGTTTTTGCCTCTCATAAACCTCAGGCCCTGTACTGTCTGTCTTTTTCATTCTCAGCCATTTCACCCACATGTATGTGTGTGTGTATTATATGTGTGATGTGAGACATATGTATGTATATGTGTGTGTGTGTGTGTGTATATATGTGTGTGTGTATATATATATATGTATATATGTGTGTGTGTGTGTGTGTGTGTGTATATATATATATATATATATATACACACACATACATACATACATACATACACACACACACACACACATACACGTCATATACACATATACATCACCTACACACACCCCTAACCATACACGTGTGCAAGAAGCACACTCGCGGGCCAGCTCCCCAGGCTGCTCCCAACTCTTCCCTTCTCGCGCGCCCACCATCACTCCGACTCCCTGGTCGCGCGCGCCCCTCCTCCTGGCCACCGCCCGGGCCCCTTTTCAGAGCTTCCTCACAGTCCCCGAAGGCCAGCCCACATCCAGGGAAGGGGGCTGGCTCTGGCTCCAGCTTCACGCTCTGATTAGCCGAGTCGCCCACCACTCCTCCCGACCATTGACGCTAATTGACGCGGCTGAGCTGCCAATCACCGCCAGGCGGAACCTCTTCTCGCAAGTCTTGGAGGAGTTAGGATTTTTCTTGAGGGGAGGAGGAGGAGGAGGAGGAGGTTTAGAGAACGGGGGTGACAGAAACAACGGAAGACACTCACCTCGGGAGGGGAGAAAGGAGGGAAAGTGACCGAGCTCCCTCTCCCCTTTTAAATCCCCGTGCCCCTCCGCTTGGCGCCGACACTAACGGGACTCTTCCCCACTCTCCAGCGACAGCCCCCAAGTCTCGCTGTGGTGGATTGCTGTGCCCCCCCCCACCCCCGCCGCCGCTTCTGAGCACCCGAGATCCTCGCGAGATTTGATAAGGAGGCGGGGCTACCGGATCGCAAAACCAATGAAGGACGGGTGGGCGGGATTAGGAAAAACAGAAGGTGGTGCTGAGGTGTGGAAGGCGGCGGGGAGGGGGAGGCGGGGTTAGCAGCGGCGGCAACTGAGGGGAACAAGTTGGTGGTCTTCGGTGCTGCACTCCCGGGGTTGGGGAGGAAGAGCGCGCGGGCGCATGAGCGCGCGAGGCACGCCAGTAGAGTCCGAGCTCGAGCCGAAGTTATTCTTGCAGCCTTCTCCAATCTGGCGCCCTCCAGGTGCTGGCTGGGAAAGTTGCCTCGTATGGACGGTAAGTCAGGGAAGGTTGATTTAGTCCAGGGGTGTCCAACCTTGGCAACTTTAAGACTTGTGGACTTCAACTCCCAGAATTCCTCAGAGGAATTCTGGGAGTTGAAGTCCACAAGTCTTAAAGTTGCCAAGGTTGGACACCTGTGATTTAGTCGTTCTAACATCCAGAACATGGTCTGCGTTTGGTCCACGCTTACCGCCTTCGACCAGTCTTCTATGTGCTCCGTCTTTTACATTCTCAGCCTTTTCACCCACATGTGTGTGTGAGTGTGTATATTTACACACACGTATATACATATGCGTGTACACAAACACGGATGAAATGGCTGAGAATGAAAAAGACGGAACACACAGAAGAATGGTCGAAGGCCGTAAGCGTGGACCAAACACCGACCATGTTCCCAATGCATTGAATCAATACATCTCCTGTAGCCTTGTTGCCAGGTAAGCGGCCACCATCAACACTTGCAGCTGCAGGTTGGAGGAATTGCCATTCCTTTGCTCTAGACTGTGCTGTATTTAATGTTATTTGTGAACACCCTACAGCAGATTCTTATATCTGATCAAACGTGGCTAATCTGGAGAAGGCTAAGTAGAATCAGAATTAATACTTGGATGGGAGGCCATCAGGAGAAGGACCTAGCAGGAGGCGGCAGTAATCCATTTATGTTGCAAAAACTGCCTGGACGTCAACCAGAGCTTGATGGAAGGAAGTTTTTAACTTTACCTTTTATTGATGAAAATTCTTCATGATTCTGCTGCTTTAACTTGGATTTAAGGACCAAACTTTTGCTGATAAAAGCACGTTAATTTATATCTATCCAGATGAGACAGGTTCTTTAAACAATCCAATTATCACAGATTGCTGAATTATATCCCTCGGATATTAATTATAGAATGAATAACAGTTGGAAGGGACCTTGGAGATCATCTAGTTCAACCCCCTGCTCAGGCAGGAAACCCTATAGACTCTAGGACAATTACTGGTCCTTTTTGCTGATAAAGCCTATATTGACCAATTCCAATCTTTGAACTTAGTTTATGGCCCAATGTGCTATGAAAACCTGAATGTTTAGACTGAATTAACATGGTTAAATTTATTCAATCTCAGTTTTGTCTTCCAGCTTATTTTACTTTATAGCTTATTATATTATAAGGATAACACAGGGAAGAACCATTGCACTGCTTTGAGCTTACTGGAGAAAGGGCCAACATAAATGCAAGTAATAAATCTACTAAAAAAAACTTCTCTTCTTGAGATTGGTTGCCTTTGTGCACTTTTTTCTATGGTAACTCCAGTCAACTGAAGATTACTTGTTTTGCATTAAAATGATTTATGTTGTATATATTGGCTCGCTTCTTTATTCTTCTGCAGTCTTTTATATTCTCTGGGTTAAGGAATAAAGTCAAATTTAAATATAAGTTAAAGTTAGTATACTTAATCAGCTACATGGATTAACTCAAGTAATGTATATTTTTATGTCTATCTGTAATTTATTGCAAATTCCAAAAGATTCACTTATTACAGAGAGGAGGAAAGAGAATGATCAACCAAAAATTGGGTTGTTACCATAGTGCAGCCTTCCCTAACCTAGCCTCTGCGTGTTAAGACATTCTGTAGAAATCTGAGAAAATCATTCTACTATACACTCATTCTGGTGTCTGAAAGTTTTGTATGTTTCCATTTATATACCCAAACTTCCTGTTTTTTATAACCTTCAACTAGTAAAGAATGTACAAAATCCACTACTCCTATGTAACTGAAATTTCAAGGATCTTCACACCAATTGCATTTGTAAAGTTGTGGCTGCTGCAACACAGTTAACCATGGCCCTGTACTCCTGATTTCTGGTGCACCCTGTCTCCTTCCCACAAGAAAAGTCAATGGGAAGGCCAGCAGGAATGCAGAGGTCATTCCGGCTCCCACTGCTTTTTTGCCTGCCCATAGTCATTCTGTTTCTCTGTTTAGATAAGGACATATCTCTGAAAAGGTGACCCAATAAAGTAGATGGGTTGCCTAGTTTAACTTAATTCACCTGATGTCAAATGTTTTGTTAATTTAATGCGGTTTTCACTTTAACATACAGCAAATTATGTAAATCTGGTACAAAATGTCTGGGTTGACACAACTTTGTAGTTAGTTTGAGTTATAAACCAACCCCAGTGTAGTTTAAACCCAGTATATTGCACGAATACACCAACTTTGGTTGGATTCACTCCCTGGGAATTACTTTTTTAGGATTTCCACCTTAGACTGATCCAGATTCTTAAGTATGCACATTGTGCCAAAGTATAATTTCCTTAACCATTGTTTATTGAATAAATCATAGTTGGATGGGAATCACACCATGCACAAATTGATCAAACCGCTCTGTAAGCTAATCGGATGTACATTATAAATACAGCATTCACACATGGATAAAACAACCTGAAACTAGAGTTGGAAATAACTATTTAAACCATTGAGGTCGACACAGAATGACTCTTAGATAAAGTTTTCAGCACCATGAATTTGTAAATTATTTATCAAGCGTGAAAATAAGACGTGCCCATACATATTTCTACTTGCTATAGATCACATCTTTTAATGTATACAGCCAGCATCACTGCAGTGACAATAAAACATATAATGTAATGCAATTTGAAATAAATGCAGTGGACTCTTGCCTCTATTCAACTCTTGCCTCTTTTGCCTTTTAAAATTATTGATCTAATGCGTATGAGAGCAACCTGTGACTCCTGAAGTGCTCTCAGGATAGCCCCAAAATCAGCAGGTTGATTTCCCATAACAATGAGCAGGAAAGCCTTTGAAAGACAAACAAATCACAAAATAATTTTAACACTAAAGTTTTCTTTAATATACTGTGAAAAATCAAGGCAGGAAACGAACCTACACTGGTTTGGTTGCATGCTATTTTCTATTATTCATGTGAGGTAAAGATGGTTGTTCATCTGTATGATTAGTAGAAACTGCCTAAGGATCTCTGATACTTAAGTCTGCAGTAAAGCCAGATATGCCTCAAACGCCTCCCATCCTGTGAGAATCCTAATGCCTGTTGACTCCACCAAACAATTATTCTATCAGAATGAATGAAGAGAACACCAACCCAGCCCATGGAAGCAGAGCAATCCTCTGAATACAAGAACCTTGGTTCTCTCTCTAGAGATAATCCTGGCTTTCAAAGTAGATTATTCTACTTATATCCAACACTGGTAGATTTTGACATATTAAACACATCACGTTGCTCCAACTTACCAGCTGGGACTACATACCTACCTTGCAGCCAGAAAAGCAGACTACTTCTGCCCCAACATGGGTAGATATTTCCTGATATCAAACCAACTGGTTTCAGTGCTGGGGGAGGGGGAATACCAGGAGAGAGTGAATCTAGCATTCTTTTAAAAGGGGCATCATAATACTATGCCAGTGAAATAATGCCAAAACTGACGAAAGTTTAAGCAAGTGATACTACAATAAGTGAACATAGCATTTGCTGCCATTGATAGAATAACATGGAATAAGTGTTGGAAGGGGCCTTGGAGGTCTTCTAGTCCAACCCCCTGCTTAGGCAGGAAACCCTATATCACTTCAGACAAATGGTTATACAATCTTCTTAAAAACTTCCCGTGTTGGAGCATTTACTACTGGAGTTACTACTATTGATCAAGATACCACATATACTGTACCTGTGCATTTTTACCACTGAATTTCATTTTGTTAGATAGCGCCCAATGTTCAAGTCTGTCAAGATCCTTCTTTATCTTAAGCCTATCTTCCAAAGTGTTGGCTATTCCTGCTAGCTTGGTGTCATCTGCAAAATTGATGAGTTCCCCATCTATCCCCTTGTCCAAATCATTGATGAAGACATACTTCCCTCCATACATTCTTCCTTTAGTTATGCACCCCTTTTCCATTTTTTTATAGTCCTTTGTCTTTCGATTTGTCAAGAGTTCTTTATGCAGCCATGCTGGTTTCTTTTGAGAGCTGTTATTTTTCTTCATTGGTATTGTACTAGACTGGGTTTTTATAACCTTACTTTTCAAAATTTCCCAAGCTTGAGTTGTTTTCCCCTTGAGGATTCTTATCCATGGAATCCTTCCCAAGCTCTCTTACAGTTTATTGAAATTAACTCTCTTAAAGTCCAAGACTCTAGTTTGACTTCGTTCTATTGCTTGTGCTTGCATGATGTTGAATTCCAATATTGCATGATCACTCCCCCCGCCAAGATTCGTGTAGCTTCAACACCTTCTATCATGTCATCTCTGTTAGTGAGAATTACATCCAATATGGCTGATCCCCTTATTCTCTTCTCTACTTTTTGGGAAACAAAGTTGTCTGCTAGGTTTGTCAGGAACCTGTTGGTTCTTATACTTGGTGCAGAGTTTGTCTCCCAGTTGATGTCAGAGTAGTTACAATCCCCAATTACTTGATGTGCTTCCTACCTGCCTTAGTTAACTGACTAGCAAAAAATTCATCTATTTCCTCTGTTTGGTTGGATGGCTTATATAGTATAAAACTATGGCAATGTCATTTTCCCCCCTTTAATATTGACTCATGCAATCAAGAGTTTTCGTCATTGTTGTGCTCTATTTCTGTAGAGATGTAGTTATGAAGAATACAATAGAATAGAATAGAATAGAATAGAATAGAATAGAATAGAATAGAATAGAATAGAATAGAATACTTTATTGGCCAAGTGTGATTGGACACACAAGGAATTTGTCTTGGTGTAAATACTCTCAGTATACATAAAGAAAAGGTACATTCTTTAATAATCAAGAATCATTATTTCTTATAGTGTAACTCCACCTCTTTTATTTGATCTACTTATTTTAAATAATTTAAATCCCTCTAGCTGCATGTTCCATTTGTGGATTTCATCCCACCAAGTTTCCATAATGGCAACAATATATCTACCCTCATTTACTTGAATTTCTAATTCACCCTGTTTATTCCTCATATTCTGTGCACTGGTGTATAGACATTTGAGTCCATTTTGACTGACCCTGTGTTTACTGTCTACATAACCTGTGTTGTGTCTGACTTCCCCTACTTTCTTGCCACCTGTTTGATTAGTGCACCTGGTATGGCACTCACTATTAAAAGCTTGGTTTTGCTTGACAGCAAGGTTAATAATCTTACCCGCACAAACATCTATGATACATGCACTGATAACCCTATTAATTTTAGATTGCTAGGGACAGAAATGTTCTGTATCAATTAATTCTGTCTCCTGCTGTTCAGTTTAAATGTTTATCTAAAAAATCTGTGAATTTAATGCCAAGTAACTCAGTCCCTTTCTTTGATGGATGCAAACCATCTTTTTTGTAGTTTTTCATTGGACCAGCTACAGACTTTTATACCACTCCTTTAGCCAAACATTAAACTCTGCTACACGCTGGCCTTTCCCTTTTTGTTCCTTATATACTGGTAAAACCTCTGAAAAGGTAAGCCTACAGCCTATAATGTTATTACTTAAATGTAGAAGCCATGCAGGTATTTAAACTGTATCTTCTCTCTGCAGGCTGTTGAATATCTCTGGGCCTAGACAACTCAAGAGGAGCCAGCTGACAAATCATGTGTTCTAGGAAATATTCCAGGCATTCCTACTGAAATAAGCACGTCCCCTTTGAAATGTGAGGAATAAATGCTGTCTGCAATAGCAGTCCACAAAAATTATACTGTTTAACAAGAGGGCCAGGTGGCAACTGGAGATGATGAAAGCAGCCTTCCTTTCTTTCCCCAACCAAACAATCCCAGAATCCCTGTGCTGGTTAGGAATTCCTATATGCCTGAGAAGGGATAGGGAAGCTTGAACTGAGTGGAGTGAAGGGATAAAATGTTGCTTATAGGAGGTATGGGGGAATATGTGGTCATCCAGATGTTGAACTATTGATTGTAACGGCTACCCATCACTCCAAGAGAGATGAACATCCTTCCACCAAGGGCAAAAGGGAAAGGAGGCAAACAAGCAAATAAAAACTATTTTTAATTCTACTGTCCCCTTGTTTTGGAAGTGCTCTTATCCCACAGCACACATTTTGAAATGGTTCTTTGGTATAGGATCCCAAGTGTACACATTCAATCCAGCTGTCAACCAAGCTTGAGAACATGGGGTGAGATAAGACTGCCAGACTTTTCTTTCAGGTGCTGCTCCTAAATACTCTTCTCAAAATTACAAGGGTGATTATACATTCCCAACACAAATGAGAGGCAAGGCAAGGCAAGGCTTTTTTTTTTTTTTTGAGCATCCTTTAAGCTGTATGTACCTTGACATATACAGTATTTTACCACCAAAGCAATTCAGAATCCTTGAAATGGCTTCCTATCTATCAGTCTTTAGTATAACTCCTACAGGGGGTTTGTACTACAGCACAAAGCATAAATGTTTGATTACACGGTAGGCTTAAGCATAGCGTTTACTTGAAAGATTTACTTTTTTCCCCTTTGCTAGCTGCAGAAATCCCAGAATTGATGCGTGCCCACATTCTTTTCACTGGCTGGAGTTTGAGAGCATACCAACTCCTAGTTTTTGCCAAGTAAGAAGGGGATCATTCTTTGTTTCTGCTGAATGGATGGATGGATGACGAGCTCATATCCAGGAATTAGCGGCACTCATTCTTTCCTTCAACATAGTTAAATACAGATAGTCCTTGACTAACAACCACAACTGAGCCCTAAAATTTCTGTTGCTAAATGAAACATTTGTTAAGTGAGTTTGCTCCATTTTACAACCTTTCTATCTGGGAATAAGAAGTTGAGCAGTTCCATTATTACTAGCATTTTTGGAATATCTCTGGTCCTAGATTAAATTGTCCATTAACTATTCCACTTTATCTCCTACATAGACTAAAATATATATATATCAAATTTGGGAGAGGAAAAGAGAATGGAAGAGAAATCACATGTCTTCTTCATTCTGTCATTTGGTAATTAACTCTTTCAAGGTTAAGTACACAGTAAAAAAGATAGTGCTCCCAAGGCAGTATCATAGGAATATCTCTGGTCCTAGATTAAATTGTCCATTAACTATTCCACTTTATCTCCTACATAGACTAAAATATATATATATATCAAACATGATGTTTCAGACATGATGTTTCCTTAGTTCAGATACTTGTTAGCGTTCCCTTCGTTGTTCAACTATTACTGTTCACTCACTCCACCCCCCACATGGCCAGGCTGGCATCAGCAGCAAGTTTCCAAAACACAGCCCTAACTGTGATGTGCAGCTCAGTCAGTTCCTTAGCAACCCCAGTCTAGATTGCCAGGACCAGCTGTGGTTGACAACAAGCAGTAGCAACCCTAGTCAATATAGTCAAGCTCCCAAGAATTCCCAAAATAGTTGCGAGCCATTTGTTCACCCTGCACAATCACAGGCAAAGCATTTTAGGTAAAAGAAACAGATAGGACATAAAACATATTGAGGAAGCTGATGAACGATTACTATCCTCTTTTTTTCTTTGAAAGCATTTCAGCATTTTCAGATCAAGCCTTCCTAAAAAATAAAAAAAACCCTAGTAATTGATTATATGCCTTTTTATTTTTAAGAATAGGGGATTCTAAATTATGTTGAACAAGATTCATTTCTTACATAACACGAACATGGCAAGCAAAAGGGAGAAGTGGAAAGGAAATCCCACGGCAGAGAAATAATAAAACCGAAAGCCCTTCCTAATTCTAGGACACAGAAAAACAAAGAAGAAGCAGATGGAAGAGTTCAATGCTGCAGCCAAAAGGATTGAAATTCCGGATTGTCCACCCTGGCCCATGGGATAGCTTTCTATGAGCAGCAAGACAGATCTGTTCCATTTCATGTCCCTATGATACTGCCTTGGGAGCACTATCTTTTTTACTGTGTACTTAACCTTAAAAGAGTTAATTACCAAATGACAGAATGAAGAAGACATGTGATTTCTCTTCCATTCTCTTTTCCTCTCCCAAATTTGATATATATATGTTTTATCCTCCATGACTTTCTCTTAGTAGCTAACAGACCTGTCTCTGAACAGAATCTTCACAACCCAGACTTTTAAAAAACAAATACAAGCATTACAACAATGGGTCATAAGCTTCAAAACTTTCTTCTAAGCATCCTTGAAGCATCCAAGGCATTTTTGTTTTACCTCAGTAAGCTCTATTACAATGACAAAAAGCTACACAGCAGATTTCTGGAATCATCATAAATATTGCTAGTACAGTGCACAGTGACAGACGTACCTCCACCCCAACATCTTCCTCATTTTTGTGGAATTTCCTCAAGTTCTGGTTATTCCATGGGGACCAGAGGCTTGTTTAGATGGCTTTATGATTGAGATTGGATGTACTCATTGTCTCTGTGTGTAGGTTTTGTATATTGTGTTTATGTTTTGTGTTTGTTAATCTGTATTTTTGATTTTTATATTTTTAATGCCTGTTTTTAGATACGTATTGTGTTTTTATAAATTATTGTATGTCACTTTTGTGAGATGGGCGGCTAGTAAATTTGATTAAATAAGTAAGCCAAAACTCAAATAAAAGAAGTAAGGTCAGAACCCTGCTCTGTGCTTTCCAAGGTACCCAGAAGACTTATAATAGTAGTAGATAATCTGATACCTTTCAAATATGTTGGAATGCAACTTCTATTAATCCTACTCAGCACATACCCATAGGAGATTGTTGAAGTAACCTAAGACATCTGGACAATAAAGGGGCTGAAAATAGTTTTTTCTATATAAGAGTATTAACCTGAAATTCAGAGGTTTAGAAACAGAAATATTTGTAGATTTAATTAGATGGTAACCACTGTAAAAATGTATTCCTTCTAGTGACCAGGATGCAAAAAGATCTCTTATCTTCCTTGTCTACAACTAGACCTAAGACAAAGGATGGAATTCACAACTGACCTATCCCTAGTTTCCTTATCCATGATTTATTAAAGAAGCCCCATCTCTTACATGACACTAAGAAAATTGTACAGATGTGAAAAAACAGCTTTAAGTGGAAATATTTTAAGCTTGAAATAGCTGCTCAAACAAAGGTAAAGAGGGGAAAAAATATTTCAAACTTGAGATAGGATGCTTTTAAAAAGTTTCCAAACTCTAATTAAAAATGAAATCATACAGTTTAGCATGACTCAATCCAATCTATATATAAAATCCATTAAAAGTCCATGGGGAGAAGTCTGCAATATCCTATGGTACCTGAGAGTCTGGCACTACACTTGTGTTCTATTGTAGGCAGTGATCTTTCTAATGGGTGTTAAAAGACTTTTTAATATTTGCTTTTTTTCTTACGCCTAAAGTAGGAGGAACAAAAACATGTAAAATGCTTATTTTGCTTTTTAAAAAACAAGGATAGTAGGGAGTCTCAGTGTTATTTATGGGTCGTTAATACATTCTAGCAGCAAAACAGAGGCTCAGGAACTGTATCTTGCATAGAGGCTGTACATCCTGCTCCAAGCTAAAGTCATGCCGGCAGAAGCACCAATAAGTATTGCTACAATCCTATGACACTAAGGACAAGCTTCATTAAATTAATTAAGATTTCATAAAAAGTAATGGCATCAAGCTACTGATTAGGTATTTCACACTTACTGCAAATTACTGAACTAAAAAACAAACTTACAGCCATTACTGGATTTTCAGTAATCTATTGGAGGCACTGAACACATTGTATTATGCTGTGCAAATGGTCCTGGCATCATCAGATGGAATTCCTGTGCCCCACTGGTCAATTTCACCCTCCCCCCGCAAAAAATAAAAATAAATAAATCACTGACTAACCCCCATGGACAAAATATTTGGAACCGGGTGCCTATTACAAAATCAAATATGCACACTAAAAAAAAGCAGGAAATGTATACCAACGCTGTATTTATTCACTTGCCCCCAGTGAACAGGGAGGATTTGGTTAACAGGTGAGCTTCCCACCTCTCCCACAAAACACTCAGCTCAGCGTACACATTAGACTAAACACAGGTGGGAAGAAAGGAAGAGTATGTACGTAGTACGTTGCATGTTGGTTTTGTCACATGGCAAAGAGAATGAGGAATGCTACCATCAAGCAGAAGAGCCCCATGGCTTCGGAAAGTGCAAAACCCAGGATGGCATAGGAGAACAGCTGCTGCTTCAGGGAGGGATTTCTGTGAAGGAATTAGAGAGAGAGAGAGAGAGATATGCTGATCAGAAAACAGAGAAGAGCTAGACTTCCAGCATCTCTCAAGGGAACGTTTGACATTACATTGTTCCTGGCCATGTCACATGTTTTAGGAGAAGCAAAAAAAAAAAACCTCGCTGCGCAGAGAGTCTTTAGCCAGTTTTGCAATTAAATCTGCAAAATTTATTAGACTATAAAGCTTTTACTAGGGTTTGTTCTGCACCAGGTCTTTTTAGCACTGCTTTTCTGCAGTCAATTGCAAGGAGAATGAAAACTAAGGCTTTGAGAGACATTTAACATGCTACTACTATATATCAATAAGCAGTGGCCAAGAGCTTTCAGAGTTTATTTCTAAGTTTATTATTTCTTTCTACAAAATGACCCTGCAATGTTAATTAGAAGCTTCCCTTTGCGTTTTTGTTCATCTCTTGTTTTTATTCTGCATAGCTACAGCATCACTGATTTAAAAAAGCCTTTTCCTCAGTGGTGCGAAGAAGAGGAAACTAATGCTTCATTATAAAATGGCAAGTGTTATTCCCAAGGGAGATATTTTTTAAAAGATGGGATAATAACGTTACTAGACATATATCCTTGGTGAGAAGGACTGAATAATTAAGAACAATCATCAGTAATGCTACACTGGGAACTAAAGCAATGAGAGGCAGAACCCGGGAGGAAAAAATATCTAATTACAGGTGGTCCTCAACTTACAACCACAATCGGGACCAGAATTTCCACTGCTAATCAAGCTGTTTGTTAAGTGAGTCATGCTCTATTTTAGCACCGTTCTGCCACAATTGTTAAATGAATCACCATCATAAAGTGACTCATGTGGACATTAAACAAACAGAGTTTCCCCCACGGAATTTGCTTTTTTTTTTTTTTTTTTGAAGCTGACCGGGAAGGTCACAAATGGCAATCGCATGACTCTGGAACCCTGCAATTGTCATAAATACAACCCTTCTGCTAAATGCCTAAATTCTGATCATGTGACCATGGGGATGTTGCAATGGTTGAAAGTTATTTGTTTTTCAGTGCTGTAACTTTTGTGTGTGTGTGTGTGTATGCATAATGTTTATCTTTTGAGAGCTGAATGCAATGAAATTTCATTTTAATGTATGCTGATTGGTATACATTTAAAGGGACAATAATGTTTTGTTCTATTCCATTCTGTTCCTATTCCATTCTATTTCTAATTCTATTCCTCTCCTCTCCTTATTCCATTCCTACTCCATTCCCATCCCATCCCATCCCACCCCATCCTATTCCTATCCTTATTCCATTTCTATTCCTATTCCATTCTATTTCTAATTCTATGCCTATCCTATTCTTATTCCATTCCCATCCCATCGCATCCCATCCTATTCCTATCCTTATTCCATTTCTATTCCTATTCCATTCTATTTCTAATTCTATGCCTATCCTATCCTTATTCCATTCCCATCCCATCGCATCCCATCCTATTCCTATCCTTATTCCATTTCTATTCCTATTCCATTCTATTTCTAATTCTATGCCTATCCTATCCTTATTCCATTCCCATCCCATCGCATCCCATCCTATTCCTATCCTTATTCCATTTCTATTCCTATTCCATTCTATTTCTAATTCTATGCCTATCCTATCCTTATTCCATTCCCATCCCATCGCATCCCACCCCATCCTATTCCTATCCTTATTCCATTTCTATTCCTATTCCATTCTTCTTTGAGCAGTCGCTAAACAAATGTTAAAGTCAACGGCACTAAAAACCAGGAAAACCCCATACTTCCCTGCCACTGCAGAACGACACTACCAATGAGGACATAAGTAAAACTCCCCCATACCTGGCATAGCCAATGATGAGACTGCCGAACACTGTTCCAATGCCAGCACCAGAGCCAGCTACACCCACGGTGGCAGCACCAGCGCCAATAAACTTGGCGGCAGTATCAATGTCCCTGGACACCGCACTCGTTTGGAACTGCCGATGCAGCAGCGGCAAGACTTCATGCTGAGCACCCGAAAGAAAGCAGGGCTAGGAGTAAGTAAGAAATAGGGGTGGGCGTGGGTGGGGAGAAAAAGGCAAAGGTCTGAAACAGGAGGTGACCAAAGGTAACTATGTAGTAATCAGCATGGCCTGCAGCCATTAACCGATCTTGGCTGTTGATGTTTGTTATCATCTCAGTCAGATTATACTGCGTTTCCAAATATAGCAGAGTTAAAGCGTGGCATAGCGTGGCTTGACAGTGGCTATAAATTTTGGCAGGGGGCAATTACCTCAATTTGGGCCATTCTAATTACAAAGATAGGCAAAGGTAGGCAATCTGTTTCATTGGCTCCGGGTGCTTGTTTGTACTGTACAAGCCATAGGGAGAGTATCAGATCACCCGATCCTGGGATAGAGAATCACACGACAAGACCCAGATTCAAATGCCTCTGTGACTGTGAAGCACACTGCATTTAACTGCTGATCCGCATCTAGGAACCAACCTAGAATTGAATGTGCTCTTTACAAGGATAGGATTAAAGCAATACATGAATGAGGAACTGATGGAGATCATTTCTCAAAGCTTATTAACAGTTCCAAGGTTTGAACTAAATGAACCGGCCTTAGCTTCTCCCTGTGGCGAAGAGGAATAGCTGGAAGAATTGCAAATAAGGTCCAAAGGTAGAAGATTCAAACCTTAACAAATTCAATAATAATCTGCAGACCCAATTAATATTACAGAGAGACGGTCTTGTAGCATCCCGAGGCCCTCTAGTGACTTCTTGTAGTTTTGTTTTGTTTTTTACAAGATATCTATTTGGAAATGAATACTGTTTTATTGCTGCTGCTTGTATAATCTAAAAAAAAAAAAATCTAGCAGAGCCAATTCAATGGAAGAGGAGGTAGAAGAATCCTACCTCAGGAAACTCAGAGATGAATGAATAGAGGAAAATGTATAAGTTACATCAATAACCTAAAGCAATCAGTCCAGAGAGTGGGCAGAGGCCAGGTTCAGGGCAATCAAACTTTGGAGTACCAATCAGGAGCAGCAAAATTCCCCTCAGGTAAGCCATATAAAAGAAGGCAAAGGAATGTCATTTTTGCCTTTCATCATAGAAGGAGACAGGGTCTTTTTCCAGGCTTGCTTCAACCTGTTAAGAAAACCCTCCAACCTGGAGAATGACTAGAGAATCAGAATAAAATAGCCATAGCAAATACACACAGATTAATGTGTTTTTGTTATTTCATGGATCAATCTGAGCTATGTTTTTGTATCCTGGGCCCAATTTTGTTCCACCTGTATTGTAAGGATGCGTGTTTATGCCTGTAAGAAAAACCCACAAATTAAAGCCTGCAGGAACTGCACTTTTCTCTTTTTCTCCCATTATCTTTCAGCCACATTTATTCCCATATTTTAATCTGTATTATAAAAGCCTTGTTATGTTCTAGAACAAGCGCCTTCAAACTTGGCAAGTTTAAGACTTGTGGACTTCAACTCCCAGAATTCCTAAGTTAACACGATTGAAGGAGGAATTCTGGGAGTTGAAGTCCACAAGCCTTAAAGCTGTCAAGTTTGAAGACCGCTGTTCTAAAATCAGTATTTCCACTTTGATACAGAATGCTCTAATATAGCTATTCATTGATAGTAGTGATGTACAGTGCTGAATATTCTCAGGGCAGAATGTTCTGGAGAATTCTGGAATATTCTCACTGATACCAATCTGACTATTCTAGGGGTGATCTGAAAGCTTTCAGTATTGGTTGGAATAACTACATTGGCCTGCTTGAATTGAACAATTGCTTTTGCACGTCCCTGGTTAAAGCTATATCAAGTTTTTGCCTGCCGAAACTTGGTAGGACAAAGAAGCAAAATGCTGAGAAGATTCAAAATCTATCTCTCTTGGATATTCAAACTTACCTTATCCGTCCTGATCTGAGGTCTGTTCAGCACAGAAGCAGAGAGAGGTCTGCATAAAACCGTGGAACTGTTCCTCACCTGAAGAAAGAAAGAAAAAAACACATTACAGAAGAGAAACAAAACTTCTACTGGTTAAAAAAAAAACTTCCTCACCAAGTATATTCTAATTTTAAAGGCAAAATCCTAACACTTAAAAGGAACAACTGTGGGATCAAACATGGTGATTTAACATGTGGTGTAAACCCAGGCATTTTGATTTGTAAACCATAGTTTATGGCTCTGTATTATAATGTTGCACATCCAAACATTAAGACCTGTTCAAACTACAATCAAAACAAAAAAGGTTAAATATAAGTAACACATTATTTGCAACTTGTACAAAGTCATGCAAATAAATTGAGCTAGTTTGTGTTTTTAGTTTGCGCAATGTATTTTGTCAGGTATAAACAATAGTAAAATGTCCTGCTGGATCCCTCTGGGCTTTAGAATTTTACTGTTATTCTCAGCAGCAAGTACTAAGGAAAACGTGTAAATTAAATTCCAGATTTTCATAGATCATTATCTGAAAAATCAGCAGTAATTAGAATCTGTGAATTAGGTATAATTGTTATCCTACTTGAGCAACTAATGGAAAAGAAAACAAAGCACAGGGTAGTTCCACTTGGGAAGAACAAACCTCTTCTCACTGTCAATTGATATTGAACTTTCTCGATATTATCTTAATTTAACCTGGGAGAAGGCACTCCAAATTAGAAATGGCATATATTTGAAGAAGCCTTTAATAAAAATTATTATTAATGAAAAAGCAATAATTATTTCAGATAAATAAGATTCTCAAGCTGAATTCTTCATTTAGACATAGACTACTTAAAACATTATTAAAAATACCCAAGAAGTACATTTTAGTTTACTCACCAGGGTGGAGGCAGAAATCAACTTTGCACAAGTATACATATTCAGAGTTGTGGGGAACAGCCACATTCAACAACTGGGAAATAAGGTGAATGCCAAGATATTAGGACTATTCATGCCTTTCATTATTTTTCATAAGTAGGAACCTAAGGGTAGTCCTCACTTAGCAAATACTCCTGAGACCCGCAACTTCATCATTAAGTGCTGTTGCTAAACAGAACATCACGTGACTGTGACGGGCTTATGAACTCACCTTCCCTTCAGTCATTAAGGAAAACATTCTGTGACCACAACTTATTTTATTTCCACCTTTATTTCTAGCAAGACTACCAGATTCTGTAACAGCTTTGTTCCCTATGCCATCCGTCTGGTAAACTCGCCAGATTTTTCTTGCCATGTACATGTATACGTCCGGACTAGACTGTGTTGTTTCTGTGTGTCATATAAGTGGGCATGTGCATAATTTTGTATATTTATTCTTTCATGGTTATAATAGTGTATATTGGAGATGGAGGCCCCTTTGAGAGCTATGTGCAACAAAATTTCATTTTAATGTATGCCAATTCAAAGTGACAATAGTCATTCTATTCTATTCTAAACTCTGCGTGTCACAAAGGAGTTGCAAAGCATACAAATGGTGATGTGACTGTGGCACACTATGACAGCTGTAAATGCGTGAATGGAATGGTGATCACCTGACCAGAGGATAGGAATAGGAACACAAGGAATAGGAACACAATAGGAACACAAGATTGGTTGCAAAGCTATATTTTTAATATGGTCATAACTTTGAATTGTTGTTAAACAAAGAAGTTGACTACCTGTACTATATTTAGAAGATCCATCAGGAATTATTTATGCAGGACATCAATAATAAATGAAAAAATGGTACAATGGAAAAAGACAGAAAAATATGTTCTCTCCCAGATAAAGGGAACTGTTTAACACAATTTGGGCTTCCCAAATTTTAAGATCTGATCTTAAAATGGTCAAACATTCCACTATATTTTTTCTTCAGATAGAGCTTAATTAAAGTTTCTTTTGGTATATTTAAATTAGATTTTGATTTTCACATTATACCAAATTCTCAAGGATTTGGGAACATGAATTTTAGGACCAAGGTGATGTGATTCCTTACAAATTCCTAAAATTACACTGCTAGAATAAATTCATAATAGATTCGTAACTGGCTAAACAACCATACTCAACGTATAGTCCCCAATGGAACTGCATTGACATGGAGGGAGGTATGCAGTGGGGTAACCCAGGGCTCTGTTTTAGGCCCAGTACTCTTCAACATTGTCATCAATGATTTGGACAAGGGGATAGACGGGGAACTCATAAAATCTGCAGACGACACCAAGCTAGCAGGAATTGCCAACACTCCAGAAGATAGGCTTAAGATACAGAAGGATCTTGACAGACTTGAACATTGGGCACTATCTAACAAAATGAAATTCAGTGGTGAAAAAAGTAAGGTTGTACACTTAGGCAAGAAAAACACAATGCACAGGTACAGAATATGTGGTACCTTGATCAACAGTAGTAACTGTGAGAGGGATCTCTGAGTGCTAACGGACAACCATTTAAATATGAGCCAGCAGTATACAGCAGCTGCCAAAAAAGCCAACACAGTTCTAGGTTGCATAAACAGAGGGATAGAATCAAGATCACGTGAAGCGTTAATACCACTTTATAATCCCTTGGTAAGGCCACACTTGGAATGCTGCATCCAGTTTTGATCGCCACGATGTAAAAAAAAAAAAAGATGTTGAGACTCTAGAACGAGTACAGAGAAGGGCAACAAAGATGATTAGGAGACTGGAGGCTAAAACATAGGAAGAACGGTTGCTGGAACTGGGTATGTCTAGTCTAATGAAAAGAAGGACTAGGGGAGACATGATAGCAGTGTTCCAGTATCTCTGGGGCTGCCACCAAGAAAAGGGAGTCAAAGCACCTGAAGGCAGGATGAGAAGCAATGGGTGGAAACTAATCAAGGAGAGAAGCAACTTAGAACTAAGGGGAAATTTCCTGACAGAACAATTGATCAGTGGAACAACTTGCCTTCAGACGTTATAAATGCTCCAACACTGGAAATTTTAAAGAATAAATTAGATAACCATTTGTCTGAAGTGGTGTAGGGTTTCCTGCCTAAGCAGGGGGTTGGACTAGAAGACCTCCAAGATCCCTTCCAACTCTGTTATTCTTTTCTACTTTGTTGCCTATTCTATATACAGTATTAAACAATTGCCAATGTAAGGTGGACCTAAAATCACCTCTAGAAGATATTCAGATGGAACGCTCTGAGACAGTAGAGGGAGACTCTAAGTGAAGGAACAATTTTTAAAATGTCAGCTAACTTTATAGTTAATAAAATCTGGCACTTGAATTACAACAGATCAGTATGACATTCTAAACCTTGATTGTTTCATAGTAACAAGTATAAGATTTCCCTCTTACTTTGCTTTTATGAAGCAAGCTTGGGACAGTAGAATTTATGTACATGTGGAAGGACTATGTTTCATTCATTTGTCATACATCGAAAAAATCCCTGATCATTAGTGACCACGTTTAATTTGAAAAAGATCCTATAAGCCTGGAATGCACTCTCCCATTTAGGCCAAACACGCATGTCAGCAACTGGGTTCTATGATTTAGCCTGTAGATAGAGCAATCAACTATGATATTTACATCACCAGAAGTGGCTTCTGCATTCAGATGTCTCATAACACAAGACTGAATTATGTGTTGTCCCTAAATTGCTCCATAGTCTCCGGACAAGAACACATAACTACTACAAGGAAAATATCTCACAGATGCACATTTGGCATTCATGATGTACCAGTGATCTGAAATCAATATAGTTTATATGGGCTATATGAAATAAGTGCTTCCCTTCCCCCCTGAAAATATTTTTTTATGCACAACTTTTTTATAAACTGACCAACAAGCTTGCTATTATACACAGCAGATGTCCAGAACTAAAACATAGCTGTGGACTGTGTTTCAAATTATTCTCAAGGCAGCAGCCGTGAGATTCAGAGAAGAAAAAGGACGTGGTCTATAAAACACTCAACCTGCGTGGCAGCAACTGGACTACAGATCCAGAATCCTCTGCCACATCCATGGGATATAAACTGTGAAGGAAGAACTGCCAATCAGCATTGATATGCTCCTGTTGTAACTAATAGCTTCAGCTGCAAAAATCAGGTAAAGCTTTTCATTATTGGGGATGAACAATATGAGGGACAAAAGAAATCAAGATTTATTCATTTTTATAGGAAAAGTAGCTTACACTGTACTGTATCATCAGTCACTAATACATACATTTATTGGACTAGCAATGATAACTTCCATAACTGAATAATTTTTTATTCACAGTTTACAATCAAATACTAGTTGCCCTCCTGTGGATAAGCCTACTTTATAGCTAACTGTCTTAGTGTGATTCAGAATAGAGTAACCATTTTGATCACATACATAACCCACAGTGATTCCTGCGGGGTTTATGATAAGGATCTGACAAAGAAAAATGTTTCATTACTTTCATTATGCACATAACAAGTGCTGTTAAAGGCAATGAAAAGGCTTAGCAGAAAAGGGGAAATGATATATAAAAAATAAAAATATTTGTCAGAAGTATCTTTAAAAGACAAAACTCAGGATTTCCCAAGACTCTCATATGCGCTAGAAAAATTGAAGAAGCTAATAGTTCTCCCATAATTTCTTAACCAAATTTCAATAAAAGTGAAGGCCTATCCTTTCATGAATATTTCAATACAGTACTCACAAGATGACTTAAAAGGTGAGATACATTATCTTATTCTATTTATTTTATTGGAATTTGTCAAACAAAAACGAGAACAAGAGAATAAAAATATAATCACAGGGACAACAGGCATGTTAGTGCACTTATGCACTAATTTACTTAAATAATCTTTTGGAAATCATTACTAACAGCACTATGGATGTTTTTCAAATGCAAATAGGAAAAGGGAGACCGTTTCTTGATTTGTGTCTGCTGGAGCAAGGATTGAACAAAAGTTAAACTGAATCATCTAAAAGACCTCTGGATGATGATATTTTGTCCATCAATCTTTACTAGCAGTAAATCTGCTAGACAGATTGTTTAATAGTAACAACAAAGATAGTGCTGAAATAAGGAAACAGGAACATATTTGTTTGCAAATAGGCTGTAATGTCTATAAAACTGAAGAAGCTTCTTGAATGAAAAGCAAAACATTTTCAAAGAAAAAGACCAAGTCTAGTTGACTTTTGGAATAGCACTTTTGAGACAGGCTGTAAATTCTGATCAGTTGTTTATGGGTAAGTGGTTCAGATACAGCATTAGGAGTAGGGAAGTTCCAGGTTCTTGTCCATCTTAAATCTCAGTTTATAGGGAAACTTTGGGTTAGCCACTCTATTTCAACACACCTATCTCACTAGGTTTTTGTTGTGGGAAAAATGGCAGGAGAGTACTCTGTGTGTGTGTGTATGTGTATGTATATGTATGTGTGTGTGTATGTATGTATGTATGCATGTATGTGTATATATATATATGTGTGTGTGTGTGTGTGTGTGTGTGTGTGTGTGTGTGTGTGTGTGTATCTTTGGTTATTCAGGTTTTCTCCCGTGTAAAATTGGCAACGTTTTGATGAAATCTCATTCGTCATCTTCAGGCTTGTGTCTTCGGCTTTGTGCTTCTTGGAGTAATGTGAGCTTGCAGCTGTTTTTTCTTTTAACTGCCAGTGGGAGTGCAACTTGACTGAGTGGGGGCTTGGCTGTGGTCTGATTGGCTGGGGGTGTGTTCTTATTGGTTGGGGGTCTGGCTGTGATCTGATTGCTTGGGGGATTGGCTGTGTTCTGATTGGTTGGGGGGTTGGCTGTGGTCTGATTGGCTGGGGGTGTGTTCTGTTCAGGTGGGGGCTTGGCTGTGTTCAGGTTAGTCTTAGTTAACCAACAACTAAGACAGCTCCTTACTAGCACTGATGATGTTACCTAGTTTAGGTAATGAAACGTCTGCAAGGAAACAAGCAAGCTCAGTGAGCACCAAGGACCCCTCGTGTCAACCCTGGGCTACAAATATTCTCCTTTATTGGTGCCTTTATTTATAGTGAGGTATTCTGCAGCGCAATGGTTAGAGTGCAGTACTGCAAGCTACTTCTGCTGCACCCAGCTGCCTACAATTTGGTGGCAGTTCGAGTCCCACCATGGTTGACCCATCCTTCCATCTTTCCGAGGTGGGTAAAATGAGGACCCAGATTGTTGGGGGCAATATGCTGACGCTGTAAACCGGCTGTAAAGCAGTATATAAGTCTAAGTGCTATTGCTATTCTCCCTGAGAAACAATTTGGAGGGTTTGTCTATGGGGATTTTCAGTCATCCAGGTCACGGTTGTCCCAAAGGTGATTGTTTCAAGAGATAACTGGACTTTCTGGTGGGTTTTTTTTTTTTTTGCGGGGGATGTTTCTATTCTCATCCAGAAGCTTCTTGGATGAGAAGCGAAACGTCTTCAACGAAAAACTAGAAAGTCCAAAGAAAAGGAAAAAAAAAGCACTTTTGGGACAAAAGGAGGGTTGCCCCCCCCCCCCCCAAACGGCAACAGACGGCCCTACCGAAGCTCGATTCTACAGCTTCCTTTTTTAAAACTGCAACCCCACCTGACCTGAATCAGATCAAAAGCCGCTGCCCGCGTCAAAGCGGCGGAGGTGGTGTTGAGGAACCCCGGGCAAGCAACCTTGGGGGGAACGGGGGGGGGCTTTGGCCCGCCGCCTGAAGGACGAGCTTTGCTGCGGTCACCCTGGGGCGGCCCCGTCGCGCGCATCGGCTCCGCGAGGCATCCCGTGCTAAAGGACGCTCGCGCCCAGCCGACACCGCAACCTCGCGGGAGGGAAATCGGAGGTTTGCAACTCCGATGCGGCCTCTGCGGATTCTATTAGGGGGAGGGGGGGGGGAAGAAGAGGAATATTCTCCAGCCGCCAAGCCCCGCCCACACGCCAGCCAAGATCATTCCCACGGGCGGCTCCGCCCACCGCAAGCTCCGCCCCTTTATCCCGAGGAGACGGTGCACGTCCCGCTTGACCTCACCGTGCACCCCTTCAAGACCGAAGCGTGCAAAAGAAGGGAAGCAAAACAAGAAAAAAAAAGGCCGGCCGGGGTGAAACAGGCAGGGGGAGGCGGGACGCGGGGGGAGGTAGAGAGGGAGAGGATTTATACCACAAAGACTAAGGCTCCGCGACCCTACCTGCTGCTCAGGAGAAGAGAGCGAGAAGAACCGCTTTCCGCGCATGCGCGAGCGGAAGGACGAGGCTAAGGGCCTTAAAGCCGCCCGGAAACGGTTTCTGCGGGGGAGAGAGCCAAGGCGGCTGGAGCGCCCCATCATGCCAAGGGGCGGGAGGGGGGCGGGGGACGCAAGTGGGGAAATGGCCTTGAGTATGTGACAGCGCCATCTGCCGGCGTGGGTGGTTGTACGGAAGGTTACGGTTCTAGTCGACCGGAAGCCTGCGGTGCAATTTTCGCGGCTCGCCTCGCCTCGCCTCTTGCCGGAAAATGTGGCAATTCGCTTTTCAAATCGTTCAGGAGCATCGCGCCCCAAAGGTGGCGGCATTGGAAGATATTTGTATGGTCGTTGCTATGGAGGAGAGAAGGGACCGCTGGTGGTGCTTTTCTCTTAATTTCAGCAGGTGTCGCTCTCGGGCGAACCAGCAAACTATTAAACTTGTTTTGCTTAGGAATACATTCGCGAAGGTTATTCGTTATTCGCTTCTTTCCAAGCTGACGGGTGGATAGAAGAAGTGTGCTGTTAGTAGGATGTCTTAAAGTTAGGATTCTTGTGTGGAGCTACCTACGATAGCTGCAAAAACCCTCGATTAGCATTGGATGCGTGGCAAGAGAAATGACTAGGTCTTATGGCTGCCACCTAGTGTCCATCCGGAGTGTTGCAGCTCTATCGAAGCTCAGTCCTAAACCTTTTTTTAATTGCACTAAAGCAAGTTCGTTTTCTGTGTGTCTATGCATATGTGTGTGTGCTATTCCTTTTTGCCATCCATTTCTACTAATTAATAATCCTTGTAAGATTGAGTACAATTAAATCACCTAACTCTATCTAGGGATTTTCTTCACAGAAGAAATATTGAATTTAGCTCTTCCAGGTTGAATGGAAGAGGGATTGTTGTGAGCTGCCCAGAATAATTGAGACTTTTGTGAAGACAGCGATGTACAATGCCATCCTCCACTCAGCACATTAAGAAAAGCAACCCCTGCCTGTCATTTTCTGCCATACATTAAAAGTAGTGTTTATGCAAATAGAAAGGGTGAGGAGTCTGAATCACCTGTGGTGTTTCGTTTAATTGTAGCAAGCACTCTCCTCCCTATTGGCCCTGTTGGTTTGCTATGGCAGGAATGTCAGCGATCCTTGTCCTCCACAGCCATTTCATCCTGGGGTGCTGGAGGAGTGAAACCCTGGAGGAAGGAATGTGAAATTTTCATTAGGTGAAATTGAAAGAACTCTGCCAATTTCCCCTTTTAGCTCCTGTGTCAGGGATAATAATAAAATTCCTTCCGAGATGAAGTATGAAATATGTCAACAGAGGGAGGTCATACAAAAGTCTATCAGCGGGATTCCCTGTGTCTTCAGAGACCCAACTATGGGAAGGAATGTGATCAGCGCATGAATAGAAAAGGTAAAGAAGCAGGGGAACCTGTTATCTGCCTTTTAGTTAACATAGTAAGCACGCTCCATATAGACCATCAGGCCCTCTCTAGGGCCAACGAGGAGGAGCTGAAATGCAGAAAAAGATTTTTAAATATAGATTAATTTCCAGTTGCATTATGCATGAGAGTCAACCAACTTAAGGCTGAAGTAGGAAAAGGCAAACATCCATAAGCTGAGTGATTTTTGCCAGGCCTGTCTGTTCTGGGGCCTCTGAGTTGAGGTAATTGCTGCTAGAAGTCCAGCTCAGCAGCATGGATCTAAGGGCAGGCTGGATGGACATTAGAGGAGCTATACTCTTAACCCTTCAGGAGGTTACCAGGTTGGAGAAAATTTCCTTGTTTAAAAGGTTCCCAAAATCAGGACCATAGCTGATTTGGGCACTATATTTATTCCCTGGCTTATGTGTGGATCTATCCTTACACCAATTCCCAGTTCTGAAAAAAAAAAACACCTGACATTACTATAATGTAAGTGTAGGAAGTATGATGTAAATCAAGACACCATTTTAATATCTTAAAGGAGAAAAGCAGGGCAAACACACCCATCAATGCATAAAAAAACCCCTACCAGCCCGGGTAGCAATTTGGTGGCCCCAAGCTGAGGGATGCATCCATTGCACTTGGCCTCTGAGGCCTAGCATTATAGCTTGTATTATAGCTGAGGATTTAAAAAAAAAAAATTCAAAAGAGCCACAGAAGTTGTAGGGATGATCCAGTGACACCACTGGAAGGAATAGGGCTTGGTGTTCGTGCACATTTTCATACTTGATATTTGAGTAAGGTTTAAGAGTAACATTAAGCAAACTGAGGCTTCCTATTTTAATTTGTTGATGTTGCTTAATTAAGTGATTTGAAATCTGCAGTTGGAAAAGTCTTCTACCTGTCCATTGTCCAAAACCTTGAGGACATTTCTACACAGCATAAGTTTATGATACTTGCCATTGGATTCCATGCACACAGCGTTGAATGAAATATTTCATCATCCAGTGGAACGGAGAAGCTGTGTTTCCATTTAAAACTAACTTGCTTATTCAGCTGTGAGATGAGTTCCTTTAAAGTACATAGGAAATAATAGCTGTCCAGATTTGCAACATAACACTTGCAAGCTATTCAAGGAATGAGAGGGGGCAGGGGAGAGAAATGGCTTCATTATGATATGGCTAATGATGACAATAATAGTAGTAATAATAGCAACATCAGTGCTGCAAGCATTGGTCTTTTATTAGGAAGTCCCATGAGACGTATCTATGCATAAGATTGTACTGGGTGATGTTGTCACTATTAAATCACATAATGTGCAGTCTTCATTGTGCTTGCCTCTGCCATAACCTAAAGATGGGTATGAGAAAAGCTACCATTATACAGACAAGAAAACTGAGACTGACTCCCAGTGAATCTGGGGCATGAGGCAGAATTTGAACTCAGGAACCAAAACTTACTACAGAGTGGCCCCAATCCAAGTAAATAATAACATTTCTCTTGAGCTCATTCTCACTATTAGAATTCACACAGATACTCCTGAAGAAACCCCTAGCTTACATACAAGCAGTAAATTCTCCCTAAGTACATGCATGCACACGCTGGCACAGAAAAGCAGAATTAACATTCTTTTGTTCTGCTCCCCAAAGGCGCAGACAGATTTGTAATACACATTCATTCATTCTCTGAGCACACCTCCCATTAATTTTTCACCTCCTCCTTCCTTTTTTTCCTTGCAATGCCCTGGCCATCTTTCTCCCCAGGGAGAAGGCCAAGAGCTAGGCATCATATCAAGTTGTCTTTGCTTAACCCAAGGTTTTGGTGGTTGTAATTTATACACCTCCTCTTTGGACCAAAAAAAGCTGTTAACTCATCTTTATTGCTGAGGGCAAAAACCCAAGATGCAGCTTTAAAGTATTTCATCCCTCACAGGGTCAAGTTTCCAGGGATAATTGGTTTGTGATCACATGAAATGTATGCGTATGTAGGATGGGAGCAGCTATTGCAGTTTTGTGGCAGTGTCCTAGTGGTTGCAGGGCTGAGAGCTAAAATATCAATTGTCATAACAAGACAAGTCTTATTCATCAGTATCACCCAGACTTTCTCACATGTTTCCTGTTTAGGACTGGGTTCACACCTTCCACTGGGTTGCTTAACTACTCTTTAATTTAAAAAAATTAATAAAGTTGGGTTCATAAACCTGCTAAAATAGAAACCCTCACTTAGAAATTACGATAACAAGATTTATACCACAGATTATTGATGCAATCCCTCACTCCCAACAAATCAATAAAAAAGTGGTACAAATTCAGCTCCTCTTTGATCAGGTTACATGTCCAAATCCAAATATTGTAAAACTTAAAAGTCATGAATAGGAAGGTGGTTAAACTGAAGAGCACGGAAGAGAAAATCTTTTGTAATTGACAAAAGGAAGAAATGAAAGTGGGATGTGGATCTGATACCATAGATAAGAAGAAAAAGATGCCCTTGAGCTGAACTCTTTTGCTGGGAATTTCACAGAAGCATCTAGGCAAATGGATGTAGGGAAGAGCACAGATGTGGTTTCCAATTGCCTTTTTCCAGATGGTTTTTTGGCTTCCTAGCCTAGCACTGAGCCCTGGAATTCCTTGGTGGTCATTTACCCAAGTACCATGTAAAATGGACTGAGGCGGGGGCTCTAAGTTTAGAAAACCAGGGAGAAGGCAATTAACAGCCATAATAGGAGTTTAAAAGGAGCAAAGAATCAGAGATAATGGATACACCATAATCTGATGGAATTGCAGCTACTTATGACTCTAGGTAGCATTATGGGACTTAAAGTAATGACATCAGAATTGGGGGAAGATTATTGAAGTAGAACATTGGAAGCTCTGTGTGTGTGTGTGTGTGTGTGTGTGTGTGTGTGTGTGTGATTTTGTTTAGTGATGTTGTTTATTAATATTCCATTCATTCTATGTTAGTACACTGTCTGATCTGATAGCCAGAAAACAAGCGTTGTAAATTAAGTAGAAATGTTACTAAGATGAGAGAGAGGACTGAATTTTTAAATAATGATATTGCTAGCTGACAGAAGAAATAAGATTGGTAAGAGGAAGGGTACAATCAATTAAGAGCTTAAAGGCAATTACGCAGAGCAGGGTAAGCGGCTTGTCATCTCAGCTGTTTCTTAAAGCCACTTTAGACATTCCAGGCCGGACTTGCAGTGGATTCATAATAGAGCTGGAATGATGCTTAGTCCTAATGATGGCCACTTGAACCTTCCCTTGCTTCTTGTCCTTTTCATTTGTTCCTGCTGGCTGGTTCCTGTGTGGACTAATCCAGTGGTGGAATTCAATTTTTTTTTTTACTGCCGGTTCTGTGGGTGTGGCTTGGTGGGCATGGCAGGGGAAATCTCCAGTCAGAGGTGGTATTTGCTGGTTCTCCAAACTACTCAAACAAAGAAACAACATTCCTATGCTGCAAAGTAAATTTAAAAAATAATAATATTAAAGGGAAGGGGAACTTTTCAGCTCTGTGAGGAAGGGGTAAGGAAGCAAGAGGAGCATGCTTCACCCAGCCTGGGCAGAAACAAGGAAATGATACGGGACTGAATCAGCTTCTGGGACAGGCCCTTGATTTATTGGATTAACTACAACAATATTGTTTTATTTTTTGAAAAGGCAGTTGTCCACCAGTGGGGAATACAGCCATCTGACAGATCCCAAACTACTGGTAGATTAGTCCACAAAGGAGCCAGTCGGGAATTAGCCAATCAGCACTGGGAAAGAGGGGCTGGGCTAGTGAAATAGCCAATTGCAGCCAATTAGAACTACTTCTGCTGCTAAAATGGAACAGTGCACCCCAGCCCCATGAAGGGCTTAAGGCAGCTGAGATGAAAAGACAGCATTTTTACAATTTGCCAGAGGACATTGTCACACGTTCTTGGGCTCAGTGACTGCCCTATGCTGGTGAGGGGCCAAGCAAAGCAGAAAGAGCAGATCTGCTTTAAGAACTGAGCCCCGAAGGGACTCCAACCACGACAGGACGTTTTAAAGAGAGGGGATCGTTTGTGGAATTCTTCAAAAGAATAACATGTAAACTAGAAACAATGATGAAAGCAATAAACTTCATCCTTACATTCCCCAAATTCTCAAAGGCAGAATTATGGTCACCTTGTGATAATTCAGAAAAGCCGATAACAAGAAGCAAAAAATACGATCACTGCCCAGAACAGTATAATAAACAATGTAGTATGTTCCCTGCTGGTGGGCAGATTTCCTACAGATAAGAAAAAAAGAAGAAGAGTGTTCCTAAGTGTACCAAACAGCCATTAAGCCCCTTTTCCTGTTGATGAATAACTGTCATATCTACATCCTGAAGCCCTGTGCAGAATGAGGCAAGCAGGGAAATGGGTTTGTTCACAACTCCGCAGAGGTACATTAAAAAAAAACATTGCTTTGCAGTATTTCAAATGTGGTCCAGCTAAACCAGAAACAAAACAGCTCATCTGCCAATAGGGGCAACCTCATGGAATCAATCACAGGAGTGGTGTTGAAACAGGGCAAAAACACTAGAAGCAGAACAGAGGAGGTATTCAGCAGGTTCTGACCAGTTCTGGAAAACCGGTAGCGGACATTTTGAGTAGTTCGGAGAACCAGCAAATACCACCTCTGACTGGGCCCCTCCCCCATCTATTCTCTGCCTCCCAAGTCCCAGCTGATTGGCTGGGTCTTCTTTTGTTGCCCTGCACAGGAGATGCAACAATGACACCATTAAAGCCAACCTCTTTAACACATTCTTTGGCTCATGTTTTGTAAACAGCAATGGATCATGCCCAGTATATCGTAGTCGAATCACAGACAACTACAATGATCTAATACATATAGGTTTTACAGAAGACAATGTTGAAAAAGCCCTACGCAATCTAAAACCATCTCTATCTATTGGACCGGATGGAATATGTGCCTACTTCTTAAAAAAAACTATCTACTGCCATAGCCAAAACTCTAAGCATAATCTTTGGAAAATCTTGCAGGACCAGCTCCATGCCAAACCTATGGTCACTAGCCAAGGTCATCCCCATCTTCAAAAAGGGAGACCCCAGCCTAATTGAAAATTGAAGACCAATCTCTTTATGATGCATCACCTGTAAAGTCATGGAATCAATTATTAACCAATCCATTATCCTTCATTTAGAGACAACAACCTACTCTCTAATAAGCAATTTGGTTTCAGGAAAAAACTATCCTGTAATCTGCAACTCTTACACTGCAAAAATATATGGACTACACAACTCGATCAGGGCAATAGATGCAATCTACATAGACTTCTGTAAAGCCTTTGATTCAGTGGTACACGACAAACTACTCCTAAAACTAAAATCTTATGGTATCTCTGGACCCCTGCATAACTGGATAAAAGCATTCCTATCAAACAGACAACAATGGTCAAAATTGGGAACATCCTATCAAATTCTGTACCTGTCAACAGTGGTGTCCCCCAAGGCAGTGTTCTAGGACCAACTCTCTTCATTCCCTACATAAATGGCCTCTGTGATCATATTAAGAGCAACTGTGTTCTCTTTGCTGATGATGTAAAGCTATTCAACACCATCAACAATACTGCTACCCTTCAAAAAGACCTCAACTATGTATCAGAATGGTCAGACAAATGGCAATTTCAAATCTTAACAAATGCTCCATCTTACATATTGGCAAAAAAATAATAATCAGAAAATAAAATACAAGCTGAATAGTCAAGACCTTGTTGATGATCCAAACTCTGCAAAGGACCTTGGAGTACTACTCATCTCAAATGATCTAAGTGCTAGAGCCCACTAACTACATAGTCAAAAAGGCATTAAGAGTCATTAATCTAATCCTATGTAGCTTTTTCTCTGGTAATATCACACTACTAATAGGGCATACAAAACATTTGCTAGACCAATACTTGAATACAGCTCATCAGTCTGGAACCTGCATTACATATCTGATATTAATACAGTTGAGAAAGTCCAGAAATGTTTCACAAGAAGAGTTCTCCACTCCTCTACTCATTGCAAAATACCTTATGCCACCAGACTTGTAGAAAACCTAGAACTATGCTGTCTTCGGTCTGATCTAAGTATAGTATATAAAATTATATATTGCAATGTCCTACCTGTCAATGAATACTTCAGCTTCAACCATAACAACACAAGAGCACACAACAGATACAAACTCAAGGTAAACTGCACCAAACTTGATTGCAGGAAATACGACTTCAGCAACAGAGTGGTCAATGTCGAATTCTCTACCTGACTCTGTGGTTTCTTCCCCAATCCCCAAAAACTTTAACCTTAGACTCTACTATTGACCTCACCCCTTTCCTAAAAGGTCTGTAGGGGGCGTGCATAAGCGCACTAACGTGCCTAATTTCCCTATCCTATTGTTTCTTTTTATTTTTCTTATATGTATCCATTTCATGTACTCATAACTATGTATAAACTTATACCTGTATTCTTATAATCGCTTGACAAAACAAACAAACAAACAAACAAATAAACAAACAGAGCTCGAAAGCAGGTTAGTGGGGTGCAGAGGTGGTATTCAGCAGGTTCTGACCAGTTCTGGAGCACCGGTAGTGGAAATTTTGAGTAGTTCAGAGATCCAGCAAATACCACCCCTGTCTGGAGATTTTACAGTATCCTTCCCCTGCCACCCCCACCAAGCCACCCCCACAGAACCAGTAGTAAAAATTTTTTGAATCCCACCACTGGTGGGGTGGGGAGGGAATGGGGATTTTACAGTATCCTTCCCCTGTCATGTCCACCAAGCCATGCCACGCCCACCAAACCACGCCCACAGAACTGGTAGTAAAAGTTTTTGAATCCCAACACTATTCCAATTCCAGGCTTGCTGGCATAGCCAGATCTTGAGTGACAGGTCAGGAGCGCTCAGTCAAGTCTGGTAGTAGTTTTGTAGGTTGGAAAGCAATGTTCATGCTTACGAAGTAAGGACCAAAACAGTTTATCAAACCAAGCAAAGCAAATCATCATCATCTGCCATGCAACACCCCAGACTTAAAAACTGTTGATAAGATGGTCCAAAAATTTCCGGGTGTGGACACTGCAACACCAGGAGATAGCAGGGCAGAAGAGAAAAAAAAACTGGAGAAAATCACAAGACACGAAGACCTGCAAACAGAAGTAAACTGATTATGGGCAAAAGAAAGCAACAATACTAGGCACCTTGAATGTATTCTGAAAACATGTGGAACCCCACCTGAACCCCCCTGTCATTGACCATATCACCATCAGTCAATAGCAAAAAGCAGCAATACTTGGAAGAGCTTACATTCTGTGACAATACCTTTAACCTCATCAAACAACAACATCTGCCTATCCCCAGTCCTTGGGAAGGCCTTGATAGATGGATAAAAATGCTGATTAAACACTTGGGCTGATTATTGGACTGAGACCAAATTATAATATAATAATAATAGCTTTCAACTGCAAAATATTATATAAACAAGAAATGTTAAAAAGAGCCGTGATAGTGCACTAGTTAGAATGCAGTATTGCAGGCTAATTCTGCCAACTGCTAGCAGTTTGATTCTCAGTAAAATGAGGACCCAGATTGTTGTGAGCAATATGCTGACTCTGTAAACAGCTTAGAGAGGGCTGTAAAGCACTATGAAGCGGTATATCAGTCTAAGTGCTATTGCTATTCACAAGCACATATTGTGAAAGTGAAAAATAGCACCCGTGAAAAACAAAGCAGCCATGAGGGATATGAACACAGAATGAAATTTCATGTTCCTTCCATCCAAAGAGTACCTGGTCATCAAAGTGAATAGACAGTGAACATTCTCTCGAAAACTGTGGGGAGCCTCTTTTCCTGGGAATTAGATTTATGTTGGACCTAATTACTTAGAAGTTTTCCGAAGTTTATCTAGTTCACCATTCCAATTACTCATATTTTTAATTAAGCCCATTCCTTGCTTTGTTTTTCTTTGTTTTTCTTGTTTATCAGCTACTAAAAGTTTATATTAAACAGTATTAGCTCATATATCAAACCCTCCCTGCTACAGGTGGCTGACCTTGAAACAGAGGAAAGAGATAATGCTGTATCTTGAGTTAGTCTGTAGCAGGAGATGAGAAAGCGTTTCCTTCAAGGAAAGAAGGAAGGGGAAAACTCAGGAACTTGCTGTACAGATCAAAAACCTTAACAAGCTACAATATACTACAGTATATACAAGAATAGAGAGAAGAAATCCTTTTAAAATAGAAGTACAGAGAAAAATATCCATTTATTACTACATTAATAGTACTACACCCACTACTTAGCCTGCTTTGACTTGCTACCTGAAGCATCTCAAGATACAGACCCCAAATTTGAAGGAAGGAAGGAAGGAAGGAAGGAAGGAAGGAAGGAAGGAAGGAAGGAAGGAAGGAAGGAAAGAAAGAAAAAGAAAGAAAGAAATCCCACCAGTAAAGAATAAAAGAACATTTTCCATCCCCCTTAAAAACATGGATTTCACCACTTGGGCCTGACACAAATACCATTTAAATTAAAACATCATATTTCTTGAGTCTGCAAGAGAATGGCGATGTGTATTACCTATGCACTTAAAGGAAGAAATGCCCTGCTAGCAATATTTATGCATGATTTCTTTTTAAAAAAATATTAAAAATGCCATTTCCAGAAGTAGCTTTTGAAGAGTAACTATGCTTTGTTTGTTCCTTCCACTCAAAATCTTTCTCTTCCTCTATCCATCCTCCAGCCACAAACTGCTCACGCCAAGAACCTTCATCATGAAGTGATTGGACAGCATAGTGTCCCTTCTTAGATTATTATAAAATTGCAGCTTCCTAAAGGGAAGTTGAAGCAGAGCTGTGCTTACAAAAAAGGGAGGAAGGGGAGAGCAGCTGCACCGAAATACACTCGGTGATCTATCTCCCCTAGTTGGCAGGAGAAGGGTATCTGATGGTTATGAGATGTTCAGCTCGTGAGGCCTCCTGCCCTTGAGTTATGAGCCTCAGTAAAAACCCAATTGAATTAGCCTGGAGATAAACAACATATTTTTTCAGACAACCCCGTCCTGATAGAAGAGTAGAGTAGAGTAGAAAATGTTAGGAACCTTGCTCAGAATTAGGTTTTGATTATTACACTCCTGACACTGGGAAAAGTTTTTCGCTTTTTTGCCTTTATTTATTTAATAAAACAATACAAAGGGAAAATAGCAAAGCAAAAACAAAAATAGCAGCAATAGCAACAGTTGTATATATGCTTGTGTATGTGTGCATGACATTTCTATGCAACAGTTTTAATAAAGAATGTTCATAGATAAGGTACAATTGTAAGCAACTCACACATAAGTCATGTGTAACATTAGGCCATCAATCCACTGAATAATTGGGGTTATACATTTATCTTTCCAATGTTGAATTATGTCTCTTAACAATAAGAATGGCATGGAGAATCCATTTTTGTTGTTCAACAATTAATTTTCATATAAAAGGTATGTAATTCAACAGCATATAGACATCTTAAAATATTCAACTTTGTTTCAAGGACAACATCTTCATATATATAATATCTTTCTGTCATACTATCTTGGAATAGGTTCAACAATAAAAGAATGTTGTGTTTTTTCCTCAGCTGAAGCCAATATGAAAAACCAAAGCCTAGACCACACCTTCTTTCCCATTTTCCCAAATATAAACCAACTGTTTGATAATCCTCACCTTCTTGACCTGATCATCAAAGCTACCTATTTATGTAAAATTGCTCCCAGGTTTTGTTTCTTAATCCCAGTGGCTCTAGAATTATTCTTAGCACTTTTTAAAATAAGCAATTATTGACTATGGGAGATAGAAGAAACTTTCTGAAAAGATTAAAAGGCCCAGAAAATACTCAGTATACCATCTGTCTCACAGGAAATAAACAGCAAGCAAAACTTCTTTTCTTGTTTTTATTTTAAAAACACTTTAGCATGAACTTTTAATGGAAAAATCACATAACCAAGTTACATCACTGGCTCTACAGGATGTGGGTGGCTGAGAAAAAGAATGTGACATTTTTCTGGAATGGGAGAGAAAGATAACGTTTAAGTCTAGTACAGTAAAAATCAAATGATGAGGTTCGTTCATTGCTTCTTCATCTCATACAAAAACCATGCCATTTCCCCCACAGTATGCTTAACTAAGTCAACAAGTTTGATAATAAGGCATGTTGTAATATTGATTCTAAAAAGTAGCAACATTTAACCTGCTTGGGGTGATCTTACAAAAGATGAGCAGAATTGTATCTGTGTCAGCATTCCAGAAAACTTCCACTCCAACCAATAACTCCGAGACAGACCATCTTCTCAAAAGTTCTTTTAATTGGATAGTAAACTGGCACATCTGGGGAACCCTGAATCTGAAAGTTCCAGGCTTCCTTGCAATAAGTAAAAACTACAAATCCACCCCCTGCACCCATCATCACATCGCATTTCCCAATCACCATCCGTCCCAACTTGAGACTTCCTCTCACTTATGCACAGAATAACATGACCTTGACTTAGAAAAAAATGTTATTATGTTTAACTACATACACTCCAAGAAATTCCCCCCTCCCATTTTCCCAGGCTCAAAATGTGGCAGTGTGGAAGCACCTGGTCTCAATATGGCTTCCAAAGCTGACAATCTGAATAGCAGTTGGATGGGAAACCCCTAGGAAATCCCAAAATGTAAAATGGAGGAGGGTGGGAAATAAAGGCAACAGCAACTCTGTTCTTTATTGTTGCCAAGAAAACTACATCAGCACAGCCAATAAGTAACCAGAAATACAGTACAACTTGAAGGAGACTTTACCAATACCGTTAATATATTTTGTAGTAATTCTATTAGTATGCAACATATACAGGCAATTTTTTCCTCGTAAGAGCACTTTATAGTATTTTCATAAAATTATAAAATGACCCCCAAAAGGGTTACAATGGTTAAAATAAAAACATCAACAATTCAAGCTGCTACTTACAAGAAATTGTTTTTTTCTTAAGTAGGTAGGCATACAATAAATACAAAAATGTCACTGTATAATAAAGCAGCAGGAGATAACATAAAAACAGCGGCATCAAATTGAAAAGGCTGGCGTAATAAAACCCGCCTTGTGCTCTTCCCAAATGGGATCTGTAACGTAGATGTGATCAGCTTTTTTTTTTTTTCCCAGCAGAATATTCTGTGAAATAAATGCCACCGAGAATTTAAAAACTTCAAGGTTAAGCATTTCCATATCTCTATCCCCATTTTCTTTCTCCTTCCCACAACCCTTCCCACCAAATGCAGAGAGAGAGAAAAGTTCTTTGGTACTTTCCACTGAACCTACCAGCTCTATGTCAAATATGCCAACCAACCTAATAGGGAATATGTTCTGTCTGTACATTTGCATACTTGTAAACCTGCACTCCTGATTGGCTAAACACACAGCAACCGGATTGGTCGAGTGCGCGGCACTGGTTGGCCGTTACAAAGCAACCGCAATTGGCCGAGCCGATCGCGGGTGATTTGAATGGCTGTCATTGGCCGCGGCGCCCGGCACCAGTTCAATATAAGCCGCCACACACCCAGCCGGCGGCAGATTCAACTTGAAATAAAAAGACCTTTAAACTAGTCACTGCCTCGCGTCTCCTTGTGACCGATTGACCGACTTAACAGAATAATTTGCTATGCTTTCGTAACACTCAGGTGCATTTCTCTCCACTTAATGGTAGGATTGGCTCTAATTTTGCTCCTGCCATAACTTCACAGTGATCAATATTTCTTGGTCCCTACATAATGCGGTAAGATTAATGTGCTTTATTGGGGCCTTAGCATGAGACATGAAGCTGCTCTTTAGGGCTTAGCATGGGAGAATCTAGCCATTGTTGCTTGTTCAATACATTGTGGTTAAAAAATCCTGATTTAGGGCTGGATTTGTGCCCAGCCACTGAGAAATGGATGTGGAGAGTGGAAGCATGAAAGTCTAATGTGAAGAGCCACAAAGGAAGTCAGTGGTGAACTTAGGTACTAATGTTGCACGTAAGGACTCAGAAACATCCGCCCCGTGTTTTTTCCAGCTGTTCTGCCAGAAGCACAGCTGTCAGTCCTAGATCTGAGGAGAAGGCACAGCCAGAAAGGGGACGGCTCTCAATGGCCCAGTACTCTTTTGGTTGCTTCCCAGCCAGCATTAGCCATCGCCTGTCCTGGGTGGGTACGTCTGCATGCCAGAGTTGCAGCTATAAATTCAGCAGAGTACCTAATCACTGCCATAAATCACCCTCTGAAATAGCCATTAAGAGGGTCGGAGTTCAGGTTGGCATGGTAACACAGCCGACTGGTGGTGACTCAAACGGTGCAGAAGGGAGGGGTGGACAGAGGCAGAGCAGGGACTGGAGAGGACAGGAAGCAAAGGGCCGGGGCAGGCAGGGAGTAAAGAGATCAACGTGCTCTCCAGTCCAGACTTCCCCTCTCCTAGCCTGGCAGCATCCTGGAACTACCGATCTGAGCTTCCGGATCTCAGGCAGTTTCCCTACCATTTTGGTAGCTCTTTGATTGTACAAGTAGTCCTCAACTTAACAACCGTTTGTTTAGAAAGTTACAACAGCACTGAAAGGAGTGACTCATGGCCATTCTTCACACTAATGACTGTTGCCCTGTGGTCACATGATCAAAATTCAGATGCTTTGCGATTGGTTCATATTTATGATGGTTGCAGCATCCCTGGGGGGTCACGTGATCCCCTTTTGTGACCTCCTGACAAGCAAAGTCAACGGGGAAGCCAGGTTCACTTAACAACCGTAGTTACGGACTTAATAACTGCAGTGATTCATTTAACAGCAGTGGCAAGAAAAGTTGTAAAATAGGACAAAACTCACTTAACAAATGTCTCATTTAGCAACAGAAAGCTTGGGCTCAGTTTTGGTTGTAAGTCGAGGACTACCTGCGGTCTGGAAGCCCTGGTGCCAAGGGAAAAGCCATTTACTCCAAGACAGTTAGTGGCACTGGCCACATAATGTCTTAGAATAGGAACTGAACTGAAGTTCCCTTCAAGTTCTCTGGCCCCTCCGTTTTCACATGAACTTCTTTATTGCCATTGAACAAAACAATATAATGTTGCAAAACATGCATTTTACACCTATCTTAGCTACCACAGAGATCCTGTCCAGGTGACAAAAGGAGGAATTTCAAACTCTGCAGTTCCGGAAGGTGCTTTCTTGCAAAACTGCGTGCAGGGCCTGTTTCCAAATCTTCTTTCTTCTGTAGATACTTCTCATTTAGTGACCACAATGGAGAGTGGCAACCTTAAATCAAGCAGTAGCTATGTGAAATCATGATTGTGCTTATGATCTTACCTCAGCTTTCCTTTGCTTTACATACCAGCATCGGTCATAAATGTGGGGATTGGTCACAAAGTTACTTTTTCATCACCATTGCAACTGTGAATGTTCTCTGTATGGGGCAGTTGCTAAACAAGGACTACCTGTATCTCTCCATTTCTCCAAATTTTGATTTTTTTTAGCTCTATCTATACTCTATTGTTTACATTTACATTTTTAAAAATAAGCTGCAGAAATGGAGGATATGTAGAATGGCGTCCTCTTTAGGCCTTCTGTTTATCAGAATCTTTGGAGGCAGATTTATTTTATTTTATTATTTTGTTTTATTTTATTATCCATCTCATCCCAAAGCAACTCTGTGTGGCTTACAAGATTAAGCACAAATTAGGCAATTCCATTACATGTAGAGCACTGTTAGATCAATGTATTGAAAAAACGGTCCTCAAAAGCAAAAATGAACATTGGGAATAAAAATACTGTGTGTAAATGTTGAAACTCAGAATTATAGTGATAGAAGATCCACCCATGGACCTCAAAAATATGTGTATCAAGTTATTACACATGCATTCCTCTCTTCCTGTTGGCAGTCAGCACATAGTAATATTTATTTATTTATTTATTCATGTATTTCCTACACAAGCTCGAAGTATTCTATAATGCCCTCCTTCGTTTAATTTTCTTAACAGCTCTGTGTGAGGTACTCTGGACTAAAAGTGTTAAGTTTGGGAAAAGAGAGGCTGAACCAGAGCATGAGTGCAACAATACTTTATTATAACAATAAAGGGCTGACCGTGCTTGCCACGCCTGGAAACTGGCTTGCAGCAATCAGCAACTGGTTGGACCCGGCAGCCTGCTTTTATAGCTGGCTGCTGGGGAGAACCAACCAATGAGTGAAGGGAAGAACGCCCACGCAAGTGAGTGGACCTGAGTGAGAACTTCTAGAGTTCTCAGGACATAACAAAAAGATTTCAGTTTAAGACTTTAGGTCTCTAGTGCAACCATTAGTACTCTTTCTTCTTCATCTATTTATTTCCTTCCTTCCTTCCTTCCTTCCTTCCTTCCTTCCTTCCTTCCTTCCTTCCTTCCTTCCTGTCTGTCTGTCTGTCTGTCTGTCTGTCTGTCTGTCAATCTAGACACACACACACACACACACACACACGGATCTTTTGCTACTGACTAAAGGATCCACTTCCTGGTAAGTTTATATTTGCATTTCATAGGCAAGATTGTTCGGTGGACAGAAATTACTGGGCTATAGATGCAGTGTTGAGCTTGGAGATGTATAGAAATCAGTAGCAAAACATGAGCTCAGTCCCAGAAACAAGACCATATGAGAAAGAATATTGCCCTGCTTGACTCTTGGCAAAAAAAGGGGATGGAAGGGGAAACTTATCAGGCTTTCATAGTTATAGCCTAAATCAATGTTTATCAATCTTGGAAGCTTGGAGATGAGTAGACTTGAGCTCCCAGAATTCCCCAGCCAGCGGAGTTGAAGTCCACACCCATCTTCGAGCTCCCAACCTTGACAAACATTGGCTTAAATCAATAAAGTCAAGTTCTAATATTTCTTGTGGTTTCTGTTTCTTGGGCCGATATGAGTTCAAAGTCTAGCTCTACCACAGATGTACTGACAGAAATTCCCAGTCACCATACAAGGAAAACAGGACACAATTCTGAGCCTCAGGGGGATGTCAGTTTGTATAACAAGCGGAGGAAACAGTGAAGGAAAACAACCAACAATGCCGTTGACTGATCAGCAGGGTCTCAATTGGCTTCCTCTGCAGATCTGAAGTCACATCTGGTGGTGCCAATCATCCCATTCTCCTCTTTTTTTTTAATTCCCCCCCCCCACCATACACACTGGACTAAACAAATAAATGTATGTTTTGTTTTGTTTTGTATTGGTGTTTTGCTTAATGTCTCCTGCAAGTTTCATACCGGGACAACTGATTTGCAAAGGGTGTCCATTTCTGAAGAACCAAACCAAGCATCTCTTTCTTTCTGGCTGACAGATGAATTGGCTTCTCCTCTAGTTTAATCGCAGCAGCCTACCAGGCTGTTTTCTGCCTTTAGAGACCTAGGGGCTGCTTTTATGGTTTGGAACAAAGCTCGTCTCAAAATTGTAACTGAATCAAAGAGGGCAGGGGGGCCTGGCTAGGTTGCAGATGCACAAGCACAGGCGACGGGCTTTGCCCAGTGGAGAACGCCATCATATTTCACCTCCCATGGAGCAGTCACCGATTAAAGACATCGGCTTCAGATGGCAGAGTAACTGTCATGTGCTAACTGGGATATCAGAAAACTGGAGTCTTAACAAATATCCTCATCACTGCTTTACTCCAGCAGTATCCTTGACTTAGGACTGCAACCAAGCCCCCAAATTTCTGTCCCTAAGCAAGGCTAAGTGAGCTGTGCCCCGTTTTGCCATCTTTCTCGCCACCATTATTGAGTGAATCCCTTCAGTTGTTAGTAACATACCAGTAGTTGTTAAGTAGATTTGGCTTCCCCATTGACTTTGCTTGTCAGATCACAAAAGGTGATCACATGATCCCAGGACACAGCAACCATTATAAATACATGCCAGTTGCCAAGCATCCAAATTTTGATCATATCACCATGAGGATACTGCAATGGTCATAAATGTAAAAACACCCCCCGATCATGTCCCTTTTTTCAGTGACTGTTGTGACTTTGAATGGTTACTAAACAAAGTGTTGTAAGTTGAGGACTATCTGTATAAAGCCTGCGGAGGCAAAACTATATTTTACTTCTTTACCTTCCCCCTGATCTACAAACTCTGTTCTTAAAAGTATTCATCTAGAAAGTTATGTACACTTTGGGAAAAATCAAGTAACAATATATATACTGCAACAGAAATCACCCCTATACAGCAACTTAAGGACAATTGGGCTATTGCTAGAATTCCAAGTATGTGCTGTTCTGGTATGATTATCAAGATGATCTTTGGATGTAAAAGATTGCAGTTTTACTCCTAGTATCTCCACAAAGTACATAATGCGGGACATTATCAACAGTGTGATGTGGGATAGGACTGATGTAGCCAGTGCATCAGCCAGACTGGGCAAATAGTAGTTAAGGAACCAGATTTGAAATAAAGAGACCGTGATTTCTAATCCCACTTTAGGCATGAAAGCCCATTAGGTGATTTCGGCCAGTCACTCTTTCTCAGCCCAACTCAACTCACAGGGCTGTTGTTATGGAGCAAATAGGAGGAAGGAGCACTAGGTATGTTCATCTCCTTATTTATAAAAATAAAAAAAATTAAAAGCCCCTGTTTGCCATTGAATATGTAAGACAAATCCTGGTTTCAGAAGCCAAGAATCCAACTTCCCATCCAAATCACATTTTTCTTACTCTGGCTGTTGACTGTCAGAGTCTATGTTGAAGCAAAGCTCAACTTAATCCTGGACGTTTAGGTTACTCAGCTGAATGAAAGGCAGGTTATGTTGGATTGTCTCCATCCTAGGATTATGTAGCTTCTCCTCATATCCTTTCTGACCTCTAAATGTTGGATGGGAACATTTCAGTCTGGGAAGTCTAGACATATAATTATGGCTGGTAGGGTTGATGCTAAGGATAAAGGAAGACAGTCTGACTTCAGGCAAACTGTTTAAACATGCAATACCTTTTTCAGATGAATATCACATACAGGGAGGCTGGAGTATCTTCTGTACTTCAAGCTACTGTTTAATAGCCAGTCTCTATCCAAGTCAAATTATTCAGAAATTGAATAATGCTTGCACAATACAACTGCATTCTCTTTCAGCCCTCACTAAACATGATGCCCCTATCTGTCCCAACTTAGCTATGACGCTTCAGTTGCAAGGGAATTACGTATTTAGAGTTATCTAAATATAAATCTCATTTTGATTCTTCCATTGTTTAATTTTCCACAAAATACTTTGTGAAATATGAGAAGTGTTTGCAAAAAATCCTACTGGAGAGAATAGCTTCAGTAGTCAAGAAAAATAGTTTGGTGAGAGAGAAGTTATGCATCAAGTCCAAAGCCCCCCCACAACTTTTCTCCGGATGACAAAATTTTATGACATGCATTTGCACAGCCCGGCCTGTTCCTGTGGGCGGATTTGACAACACACTAGGCTGAAATGTGATTGACTAGCTGGTGACCCTGGGCTCTGAATCATGGTTCAGTATTTCAACCAGTCTCTCTTTCTGAATTTTTAAATAATTTCTTGTGCCATACAACATTATGTGTGATAATACTGACATCTCAGCTGTGCGTGAGGAAAGTCAACTCTTGAGGTTATTTTCCTACTGTTCAATCTTTGCCTCATCCCCTACCTACCCAGCCTGACCCGCATTAAGGAAAGTGATTCTCCCTTTAAAAGAAAAAACAATACTTTAAATATCTCAGCCACTCTCCTTTGGAGGATCAGCTGTAGCCTCCCCATCATCATTTTTCTAAAGATGAGACATTGTTTGCTGAAATTCTTGGTTTGAACATCTCTCTTCTTTGACATAGTATTTATTTGGAATCTTATTTAAGAATCTCTAAATAAATGTCCATATCCAGAAAATCTATTTAAAAACTGACAAACTAGTTCAAGACTTTATTACCGTCATAGACCAGCAAAGGTTAATCGGCAGTCTTGTTTCTGATTGTGGGCCTTTCTTTTAAACCTGCTCTTAAAGGGAATTTCTTTTGCTATTCTTTAATAGCAAAAACAAGGGAATCTTAGAGCCAGGTATGCTTTGAAACAGTGGTGGGATTCAAAAAAATTTTTGCTATCAGTTCTATGGCTTGGAGGGCGTGGTATGGTTTGGTGGGTGTGGCTTGGTGGCAGGGGAAGGATATTGTAGAATCTCCATTCCCTCCTCATTCCTGGGGAAAGATTACTGCAAAATCCCATTCCCTCCCCACCCCACTAACCTGTTTTCCAGCTCCGTTCTCCTGTGCAGGGCAACAAAAGAAGACCCAGCCAATCAGCTGGGATTCGGGAGGCAGAGAATAGATGGGAGGGCGGAGCCAGTCAGAGGTGGTATTCGCCGGTTCTCCAGACTACTCAAAATTTCCACTACCGGTTCTCCAGAACTGGTCAGAACCTGCTGAATACTACTTCTGCTTTGAAAGATAAATAGAGGCAAGTTCTTTAGCTCCATAGGATGCAACCGCATCCTATTCAACGCCCCCTTTTTTCTCAGGAGGAATCCCATCACCATAAGATAGTTCAACGTCTATGGAGATTCTCAGTCATCCAGATCACGGTAGTCCCAAAGGTGCTTTTTCAAGAGGCAACTGGACTTCTTCAGCTCCCTCAACTTCTTGGATGAGAAACGAAACGTCTTCAAAGAAAAACCAGAAAGTCCAGTCACAAGGGAGCAACATTTTTGTCGCTAAGTGAGACATTGGTTAGGTGAGTTTTGCCCCATTTTTTGACTTGTCTAGCCACAGTTCTTAAGTGAAACACTGGACTTATTAATTTAGTAATACAGTCGTGAAGTAAGCCTGACTTCCCCACTGACTCTGCTTTTCAGAAGGTCACAAAAATCACAAAATCCCATGACCCCCCGGGCACTGCAGAGGTCATAAATAGGAACCTGTGGCCAAGCGGCTGGATTTTGATCACGTGACCATGGGGATGCTGCAAGGGTCACAAGTGTGAAAAGGGGTCATAAATCACTTTTTTTCAGTGCGGTTGTAACTTCCAACTAAGGGAACTGATGCAAGTCAAGGACTAACTGTACTTTATTTATTGCTCGCCCCTGAATTGGTGTGAAGTATCCTAAGCAGGGAGCTTTAAGGGCAGGAGAGTGTCTGTTGCCGCCTCCCCTGCCTTCAGCTCCAGCTTCCCCCCTTTGCCATTCCCAACTATCTGTCTCCGATAATCTCTTGATGTCCTTTCAAAACCAATTACTAGATTAATTGACTCAGGAAATGATGCGGTGGAGGGCTGGAGCTGCCCAGATTTATTTTCTAATAGGCCGCAGCGGACATGGCTGGTGTCGAGGGAAGATTTATTGTCTCCCTAATTCAGCGACAGTTCAAATCTGTGATTAATAAGGTTTTTCCACCAAGCTCATAATTTTCTCTCTCTCTCTCTCTCTCTCTCTTCCTCTCTCTCTCTCTCTCTCTCTCTCTTTTAATCAGTGGAAACAGCAACTGGCTCCTCATCATCCTCAATTACAAAAATATTAAAGCCAGCATGTGTGGCTGAATGGTTGCTGCCCAGCTGGGGAATGTTTCTTTAAATCATTGCCAAGTTAACATAACAATAAGTTACATTTACATTTGAAAGGAAGCAGCTGAATGTTGTCTGGGGATTGTTAGGCATCAGGGTCCTGATTTAACTTGTTCACAGGGCTGCCTCTAGGGGCAGTAGGCTGCAAGAAATTGGCTCTCTGACCTTTCTTTCTTTCTTTCTTTCTTTCTTTCTTTCTTTCTTTCTTTCTTTCTTTCTTTCTTTCTTTCTTTCTTTCTTTCTTTCTCTCTCTCTCTCTCTCTCTCTCTCTCTCTCTCTCTTTCTTTCTTTCTTAATTTCTTAATTTTTAAATTTCTTTTCTCTTTCTCCCTCTCCCTCTTCCCCTCCACCATTCCCACTCCCTCTTCCTTTCCTTTCTTCAAATTTGGGATCTGTATCTTGAGATGCTTCTGGCAGCAAGATAAAGCAGGCTAAGCAGTGGGTGTAGTTCTATTATAGAAGACCATTATAATAAATGGATATTTTTTTCTGTACTTTTATTTTAAAAATTGTTTTCCTCTTTATTCCTATACAAACTATAGCTTGTTAACAGGGGTGGGATTCTACCAATTCACGCCTATTTGCTAGAACTGGTTGTTACTATTCTAAGCAGTTTCGAGAACCAGTTGTTAGAAGAAATTACTGGCCTAATCCTGTAAGGAAGGCAGGAAGGAAACATTCTGGTGTTGCTTACAGAAACTCTCTATCCGTTAACCCTTATTACATTCTTGGCAGGATTAGACTTCCTGTCTCAGGAACCTCTCTGGAGGTTTTTTCCCCTCCTTTGCTGGTACTTTGCTTGTGTGGAGTGATCATTCAAAGTTACAATGGCACTGAAAAAAGTGACTTATAACTGTTTTTCACAATTACGACTGTTGCAGCATCCCCACAGTCATGAGAGGCCAGGCGAGGAAATGCGTGCCTCGATGTGAGTGATATTGGTCACGCCCAGCCAGTAACATGACCACCAAGCCATGTCCACCCAGTCACATGACCACCAAGCCATGCCCAGCAACTAAGCCACACCCACCAACTAAGCCACACCCATGGAACCGGTTGTTAAAAAAATTGAATCCCACCCCTGCTTGTTAAGATCTGTACAGCAAGTCTCTGTGTTTTCCCCTTCCTTCTCTCCTTGAAGCTTAAATAGATGCTTTCTCATCTTCTGATACAGACTAGCTCAAAACAGAGCAATACCTCTTTCCTTTGTTTCAAGGTCAGCCACCTGTAGAAGGGGGGGGGTTGATATATGATCTTCCTTCCTTCCTTCCTTCCTTCCTTCCTTCCTTCCTTCCTTCCTTCCTTCCTTTCTTTCTTTCTTTCCTTTCTTCCTTCCTTTCATAAAATAAATTGCTTCTCTATACTTGGTAAATTCCCTGGCTGTTTCAGATTCTAAGGGATGGGGAGGGGTGGGGGGACTTGAGTGTATGTGGGTGGGACGGCTTGTGCCTTTGAATCACTCTTGACTCCTGGCAATCACCCGGAGAAGTTCCTGCACTTTTCTTGCGAAGGTTTCAGAATTGGTTTGCCATTGCTTCCTTCCTAGGACCAAGAGAGAATGACTGGCTCAAGGTCATCCAGCTGGCTTTCATGCTTAAGGCTGGACTAGAACTCCAAGTCTCCCACCTCTCTCAGTTTCTAGCCTGGTGCCTTAACCACTACGCCAGATTGGGAATGCTACCCCTTATCTAAAACATGGTGGGCTCTTCAAATGCTGTTACCGTGTAATAAATTTGTAACAAATTGCATTAGTGTGTTTTCCATCATTTCTCTTTGTTGACCGGGATTGTTAAGCGCAATCAACATGAGGTCTTAAGTAATACTTATATGTTATTAATAACTCCATGTCAACATGGTATGATAGACTTGTGGGGCCAGCGTGTTGTGCAACAAGATCACATAGTATAATAAGATTGGGACTGGGTTAGGGACTTCTGTCCTTACTGTGAGTTGTGTTGTGAGGGTGCACGAAGGGAGGCTCAGCCAATCTCACTGTACACATGTTGTGCACTGACAATAAAGGTAATAATAAATCAAGGACTACCTGTACATTGAACTACAATATTAGAATTGAGGACAGGAATTGCAATGCAGTAGGTGAGGAAAATGCTCAGCTGGAGAATCGGATATATAGAGTACCGTACACAGGGGTGGGTTTCTACCTGGTCAGATCAGTTCTACAGAACCGGTTGTTATGATTCTGCCCAGTTCGGAGAACCGGCAAATCGCATTACTGGCTGGCCCCTCCCCTCCCTGCCCACTCACTCTTTACCTGGCAAGCGCGCCATCAAACTTGCCTGCTAAGTTGCTGTTTTTACTTTTTTCCCCCCTCAACCATCAGCTGTTCTTCTATACCGGGAGATTTAGATTAGCTAGAAAGCAGGAAATCGTTGGATTTCTTGCTTTCTAACCAATCTAAAAGCAGAGCTGAACCTTCCTTAGGACTGAAGCTTCTATTTTTCAGTGCAGACTCAGGAAGCAGATTGCAGAAAGGTAGATCTCTGAGTGAATCTGTGTTTCTGTGAGCAACTCAATCTGCCTGCCTGCTTTGCCTGATTTTGGGTAAAAGTTGCTCTTTTTTAAGAAAAAAAATCAGTATTTACATAAATATTTACAATATTTACATACAAGCCACGCCCAGCCAGTCACATGACCACCAAGCCACACCCACAAATTAGGCCACACCCACAAAACCGGTTGTTAAGAAGTTTGAACCCCGCCCCTGACTGTACAGGTTGTCCTCAACTTACAAGCTTTCATTTAGCAACTGTTCAAAGTTACAACAGCATGGGAAAAAGTAACTTATGGCCAGTCCCTGCACTTATGATGGTCCTCAGCATTCCCCACAGTCATGTAATCAACATTAGAAGAGTTGCAGTGTCCTGGGCTCATGCAACTTTCTCAGCTGGCTTCAAAGTCAGCGGGGAAGCCGATTTTGTTTCACAACGGCATAATTCATTTAACACATGCAGCAATTCATTTAACAATCCTGGCCAAGAAAAAAAAAACAGGTTGTAAAACCTGGGGCGCCACTCACTTAACCACCTTGCTTGGCACCGGAAATTCTTGTCCCAGTTGTGATCGTAAATCAAGGATTATCTGTAGTTTATTAGCCTGTCATTCAAACTGGGCTCTGTAACACTTCCCTCCTTGTTTTGAAGTTTGGAGAGAAGGGAGGAAAGAAAGTAATTAGAATTGGAATCAAGCACAAGCTGGACCACCCCTTAGGAAAACAAAGCACAAGCGCTCAGGGGCTGCCGAGAAAACCCCGGCGTGGAGCAGCTCTGCATAGGTCATTTCATCACTTCCCCATTCAGCCTTTTTTCCAAGAGCAGAGCTGGCATTTATTGGCCAATAAAAAAATAATCCACTGGAAGCTGGCCAATTCCACTCACCCGGAACTAGCTTTGGAAGGATGGCCGGGAGCCAAACCCTGCATTGCCAGCATTCTTCTGGTGGCGAAACAGCAGCCTTCTCCCACTAGGCCGCTTCGGGACACGAGGTTTTCGATCGAAACGGCACTCCACACTTGCTGGGCAGACCCCACAATGTTTTGGGAAGTACTAATACCCACTCTATAAAGCCTTAGTAAGACCACACCTAGAGTACTGCATCCAGTTTTGTTCACCACATTATAAAAAAAGATGTTGAGACTCTAGAAAAAGTACAGAGAAGAGCAACCAGGATGATTAGGGGACTGGAGGCTAAAACATACAATGAACGGTTGCAGGAACTGGGCACGGCTAGTCTAGTGAAGAGAAGGACCAGGGGAGACAGGAGAGTGGTCTTCCAATATTTGAGGAGCTGCCACAGAGAGGAAGGGGTCAAGCTATTTTCTAAAGCGCCCGTAGGCCAGACAAGGAATAATGGATGGAAACTGAACAAGGAGAGATTCAACCTGGAAATAAGGAGAAACTTTCTGACAGTGAGAACATTCAACCAATGGAACAGCTTGCCCTCGGAAGTTGTGGGAGCTTCATCACTTGAGACTTTTAAGAAGAGATTGGACTGCCATTTGTCAGAAATGGTGTAGGGTCTCCTGCTTGGGCAGGGGGTTGGACTAGATGACCTACAAGGTCCCTTCCAACTTTATCTGTTATCTGTTTTCAAAGGATTCCTCCTTCCCTACTGCTCTCCATCCAGTGGTGGGATTCAAATTCTTTTCACTACCAGTTCTGTGGGCGTGGCTTGGTGGGCATGGCAGGGGAAGGATACTGTAAAATCTCCAGTCAGAGGTGGTATTTGCTGGTTCTCTGAACTACTCAAAATTTCCGCTACCAGTTCTCCAGAACTGGTCAGAACCTGCTGAATACCACCTCTGTCTCCATCCATCTTTAAAGCAGCGGAAAACTACACAAGACCGACATGGCATTTGCTACCCCAATGCTGGTCTGTCTTGTCCCTGTTTCAAACCACAGTGGCAGAGATGGTATTCAGTAGGTTCTGACCAGTTCTGGAGAACAGGTAGTGGAACTTTTGAGTAGTTCGGAGAACCAATCAAACATCACCTCTGCTCTGGAGATTTTACAGTCTCCTTCCCCTGCCATGCCCACCAAGCCACGCCCACCGAACTGGTAGTAAAAATTTTTTGAATCCAACCACTGCAGCAGCAGTCGCTAGGCTTTCCTCCGAGGACCTGGGTGAGAAAAGTGAACAAACGCAACACGCTTATTTTACTGCTCTTGGGTGATGTTGCAACGAAGGCAACAGGGTGTGCAGGTAGTCAGTCCTTGACTTACGACCACAACTGAGCCCAAGATTTCTACTGCTAAGCGAGACAATTTGTTAAGCAAACAAATTGGTGGCACTTTGCCGATTTTAGTGACCTTTCTTGCCACAGTTGTCAAGGGAATCACTGCTAAGTTAGCAACACGATTGTGAAGTGAACCTGGCTCCCCCCGTTGACTTCGCTTTTCAGAAGGTTGCAAAAGGAGATCACATGACCCTGGGACACAGCAGCCATCATAAATAAGAACCAGTTGCCAAGCGTCCGAATTTTGATCACGTGAACCATAAGGATGCTGCAACGGTTGTTATAGTGAAAAATGGTCATAAGTCACTTTTTCCAGCGTCATTGTAACTTCAAACAGTCACTAAATGAATGCTGTTAAAGTTGAGGACTACCTCAGATTAACTCTGGCCCAGCCACAGACCTCTTTAGCCTGCCTTGCTCCTACGATGGGAACAAGATTGAAGGCCAGAAGAAAACAAGATGTTGTCAGGGGAAAAACCAAAGCATTGTAGCCCTGCCATCCACAGAGCAGAGATGGTATTGAGCAGGTTCTCACCAGTTCTGGAGAATCAGTAGTGAAAATTTTGAGTAGTTCGGAGAACCGGCAAATCCCACCTCTGACTGGCCCCGCCCCCATCTATTCTCTGCCTCCCGAGTCCCAGCTGATCGGCTGGGTCTTCTTTGGTTGCCTTGCACAGGAGAACAGAGCTGGAAAGCAGGTTAGTGGGGTGGGGAGGGAATGGGGATATTACAGTAACCTTCCCCTGCCATGCCCACCAAGCCACGCCCACAGAACCAGTAGTAAAAAAATGTGAATCCCAGCACTGCTAAGAGATCGAATAATATGCTATTGAACAACCATGCAAGGAACTTCTGCAGCTGCACAGTTGAAACCAGGCTTCCAGATCAGAGAACCAAGCCCAACTCTGTTAGATGAGGGCAATGTGGGATGTAGAAGGACTGCAGATACCAAGCCGTTCAGACCAGTAAGAAACGGGTATCAAATCACACTTTGTGAAGAGCCTGTAAAGCTGGCATGCTGCCCAACTGATGATACAGTGATAGGCAGGCAATCATTTCCTCAAAACAGAGAGAATCATCTGGGACTAGAGCCACTTTGGTCCAGTGGTTAAGGCAACAGGCTAAAAACCAGGTGATCATGAGTTCTAGTTCCCTCCTTAGGCATGAAAGTCATCTGGGTGTCTTTGGGCCAGCTGCTTTCTCTCAGCCCAACAATCACAGGATTGTTGTTGTGGAGGAGGAAGGGATACTAGATATGTTCCCCGTCTTCAGTTATGTATAAAAATAATAAACGCAGGGTATAAATAAACAACAAATCATAATAAATGGTGGTACAATCAATTATGGTGCATGATTTGTTGCGTGGAACATAAAAAGGAAAGTTGGCTACATCAGGGGTCTCCAACCTTGGCTACTTTAAGTCTGGAGGACTTCAACTCCCAGAATTCCCCAGCCAGCAAAGCTGGCTGGGGAATTCTGGGAGTTGAAGTCCTCCAGGCTTAAAGTGCCAAGGTTGGAGACCTCTGGGCTACATCATCCCTATCAATCAAGTTGTTTCTTTAGAATAAAAAGAATAGAATATAGAATAGAATAGAATAGAATAGAATAGAATAGAATAGAATAGAATAGAATACCTTTATTGTCATTGCATTCAAAATACAATGAAATTTAAAAGCTACTCCAGTACAGTGCCCCAAACACCACATCACAATCACACTACACAGTATTTAAAAATTAAAATAATTAAAGTAATAATAATAATAATAATAATAATAATAATAATAATAATAATAATAATAATAATAATAATAATAAAAAACCTAGTCTAAAACCTATTTAAAACATATATTAAGTTAGATAGTTTTAAAATGCCACTTTATACATAGAACTAAATCACAAAAGCACTGTTTGATTCAAGACAATTATGGCCTTGGAAAAGAAACTGTTTCTCAGTCTTTTAGTCCTCATTTTAAAGAAGGAATCATCTGGTGTGTTACCTTCCAGTTTTATTCTGCTGCTGTTATGTACATGAAAGGGATAAACCTGGACCAACAAAGGCCGTTCCCTTTGGATTGGATCATGTCAGTCATCCACAGTATAGGTTTCAGGGGGTCTGCAAAGTTTTGGATCCTTTGATTGAGATATGTCAATCAACCCTTTGTCTAGAATGGTATAGAATCTCCTGCTTGAGCAGGGGGTTGGACTAGAAGACCTCCAAGGTCCCTTCCAACTCTGTTATTCTGTTATGCAGAGTGTTGTTATACACTCTTCTGTCCTCCCCACCCCCCTTACTTATTGTTCATGTCACTCTCTCCTTACTTTCCCCTTTTTCTTTTGCTCAGCCAGTTAAATTTTTTTATGATGCCAATCAGGGGTGGGACCCTACCGGTTCAGTGATTTACAATTTGCTGTGTGCGTCTGTGAATCGTCATCAGCTTGCTGCCTGGACAGCTGAGCAGCGCTGCACACGGGTGCACAGCAGTTGGAAAAGCCCTTTTTTCCTGCTTTTTCAACCACTGCTGTGCCGCGCAAAGCAGCTGAGGTTGAAAAACGAGGAAATAAAGGTCAGGTAAGAGCCCGGGCAGGCGGATGGGCCAAAACAGCAGGAGATATAGAAACGATTCTATGTTTGCTGCTCTTCAGAGCTATTGGTTCTGTAGAGCCGGGCAGAACCAGTAGAATCCCACCCCTGATGCCGATGTTTAATAAACATCAAGCTATTGTTTTGCTAACAATTTCGAATGTAGTATATATGCGGCTTGTTTCAATCTGGATACAGAGATGAATTGGGAATGGGGTGGGCGCGAACAAATTATCCACAGTGATTCTCCATACTACACAACTCCATCTTTAATCCAGATGTGACATCACTTTGTCGCCAAATATCTCGAATTTAACACTTGGTTTTGCTCCTCAATAAATTTGAAAAAGGCTAAACAGAGACTATACACTGGTACTGTGAACCTTTATTTAATCAATTAAATGATGTCAATTAAAAGGGGAATAATTATTATCTAATCAAAGAAGGTAGACATCTGTCTAAAATGCTATGCTTTTTCCAGAGGCAAAGAATCACCTATCCGAGCTGTCTTTATTACACCAGCTGTGGGAGGTAAGCATCCTCTTTTAGCTGACTTTTATTATATTACCGTGTGAGTCAACAGGGGTGCTTAACTCTTATTCAGGCTTAGTCAGAAAGAGAGGAAATGGAATAGGAATACATAGGAGAAATACTCTGATGCATTCTGCACTCATGGTCCACAGAAGCTTGTTTGGGAAAAGTGCCAATCATTGGATAATGAAGCAAAGCTGTCCTTCAGAACCTCTCAGGAGAAAAGAAGGAAGATTTGGATCCATTTAAGAACAAATTTTCCCAGAGGGCCTGGAGCAAGATTATGGGTTAAGAGTGGCAAACTTAAAAATGAAAAGAAATTTTTCTTAATTAAAATGGATATACAGGCAAAGGGAAATAGGTAGGTAAGGTTGTCACAGGGGTGGGATATGACAGGGTCAACTACTGGTTCGGGATTTACGAGCTTCCCTGCATGCCGCGAGCCGCGTGCCTGTAAATCGTCATCAGCATGCTGCGTGCAGAGAAGCAACCTTTGAAACAGCCCTTTTTTCCTGCTTTTTTAACTGCAGCTGTGCCTCTTTTGACAGCTGAAGCTGAAAAATCAGGAAATAAAGATCAGGTAAGAGCCCAGGTGGGCAGGTGGGCAAAAACATCAGCAGACAAGAAACCGGTTCTATGTCTGCTGCTCTTCAGAGCTACCGGTTCTACAGAGGTGGACAGAATCAGTAGAAACCCACCCCTGGGTTGTCATAGTTTCATGATGGGCTTGGATCAAAAAGGAAGGAAGAGGAAGCTCCCTACCTAAAAAAGATATTTGCTTTCCATGAAACAGAAAACAAAGTGGGTAATAATCCTAGCATGTTTAAGCGGTTTACAATTAACAAGCATGTTGATCTAGATCTGGTCTGTCAAACTCCTGGTCTGTGGGCCAGGTGCATCACATGCCCATGCCCGGTTTAGCGAAGGGGGGAGAAAGTCCTGATACGTCATGTGACGCCGCTGTGACGACATGAGTTTGACACCCCTGATCTAGATCCAATATATGAACATATAAGAAACCAGACCATTCGAACAACCAGTCAATCAGAGAATCAATCAACTGCTCAGAAT